>NW_021145076.1:735685-877878 GCF_900634775.1 Gouania willdenowi | reverse complement strand
GCCTAAAAATATCGCGGTATTTATAAAAGGCCATATCGCCCAGCCCTATTTGTAAGGTAAGCTTGTATGACCGATGTCCACACCAACTTGTAAACAGAGCTGTGCACGAGGAAAACGGGGCTCGTGCACGCTCTCCCGCACACGTAGGCGTGTTGCGCATGCGCGTTTTTTTTTGTTTTGTTTTTTTCCAAAATGTGGAGAGGGCGTTTCTTTTTATAAACATCGTCCACAATACCTTTAACTATAGCGGGAATTACACTAAATATCGCGAGACTACCGTGGCGAGGCGGCTCGGCTCTACCGCTGTTAAAGTCTATAAAACTAACATCACAAGTTGCACAACTTATCAAAACAAAGTGACTTATAAAGTAATACAAAGCCTAAAGCTTTCATTAACAGTTGTTTTAAACCAAGCACTAACCTGTAAAGTACATGTAGAGTGTTAGAGGAGGAACCACGATGCACACTCGTCTTCTCCCAGATTACGTATGATCGGAAACAGGAAGTGAGTCCACACTAATGTAACCGGGGAACTGCAATCTATAGTGCCGAAGGTTCCGCTCCTCTACAATAGTATTTTCACACGACTACTTTTACTAAGTACACAATAATAATAATAATAATAATAATAATAATAATAATAATAATAATAATAATAATAATAATAATAATAATAATAAGTGGCATCAAAACAATTACTTATAAAATAATATCAAATGTGGTTACATCTTTTGAGTGTACCATACTTACATGTAAACAAAACAAAAACAAAACAAAGCTCAACTGTCTTACTATAAATATAAATATACCTCCTGTTCTCCATGTTATATGTGATTGTGTTTTAATGTTTCTTGGACGGAGATGAAACTGAAAAGCAAATTTCCTCTTGTGGGACGAATAAAGGATCTCATTTAATAAACATTTGATGTAAGAAATCATTACATGTGTAGATATTATTTAACAGTTTAAATTGACTTTATTTAGCTTTCAGCAAACACAAATATATCATCAGAATATTTTTACTAAAATCAGAGTTAATAACTTGTAAAAAAAAAAAAAGAATTTATTTTCAAAGGAAGAAGAAAAACATATGGTTCAATGCCTGCTTAATTAATGAAATTTCCTTAAAAAAATCTATATATATAATAATAATAAAAAAAATGAAAACAAATTTAAACAAGGCAAAAGCAACTGTGGATTTAAGGTGATCTACACAGCGACTTTATTTTCACTGCTCGTACAATATTAATCTAAAATATATATTGTTTCTGAGAACAAACCAATAATAATTTATTCATTAATTAATTTATACTCAACAAATTTGCTCTGAAATCCATTAAATCATCCACAGACCAAATCCTTCAGGCTGTAACTAATTTATTCACTCTTAAATCACCATTAAACACATTTATTCTGACTGGTTTGTCAATTAAGTTCCTAAAAAAAGTTGGTTGTGACGTCAGCGCAAAAGTTGAGTGGTTGCCAGGTTGAATATTGTCCCGCTGTATGTGAGATGATAAATAACTAACTTACTGAAGAAACAGTGAATAACGTTGGTTAAATGTGATATTTCTGTTTTATTTGGATGATGAACGGATGGTTTTTAGGGCATTTCTGTGGATATTTAACATATTTCATGCGGGGATTCGTCGGTTGTATCTGGCAACCAGCTAGAGTCAGGAACAAAGCAGTGAAATGGAGGACGGACAGAGCTGGATGATGACTACCGTTAAACTAGAAGAAGAAGAGGAAAAGGAACAAATATTATGGAGGGAAGTGAAGCTGAGTATGAGTAAGACGGACAGTGATGATGATGATGATGAAGGCTGCAGGAGGAAAGCTGTGCTGGAGGAGCTTCGTCATCCCGACCATGTGTGGGACGGAATGTTTGCTCCAAAGATGGAGAAAAGCGGAGAAGAAGAAACGGAGGAGTTTTCAGATGTGTGCTCTGTGAAGGAAGAGGTTAGAACACTCCGTGTGTTTCCATTCATTCACTCACTCACTCACCACATTCATCCGCTGTTACACACACACTGGAGACTAGTTTAACTGGTGACCCACTTCATTCACACTCACATTTCTCTATCAATATGTGACGATGTAAAGGTGGAACAACCTGTGTGTACTCAGTGGAACACAGAGAACAAACTACAGAAAAACACACTTTATGTTAATGAGCTAAGGAGTGGGCAGTAGGAATGTGCGATATTTTGTGCTGTGATACATCATGGACCGCTATTTTGTTAAAACCAGATAAACATCCAACAAAGTGAACCAGTCCAAGTTCCCCCGTCAGATCCACCCAAAGTTCCACAAACACAGGGACAGAGATGAACCTGTAGCAACGATTATGAACTGGAAACTCAACTGAAGCTAACTATGCTAAGCTAACTCACAGACTGGGCTAAGAGCTATTGCTAACCACGCCATATAAATAATAGACCAAGTAAAAAGAACACGTCTTACTGTCATAAAACCACAGATTTGTTTATGGTCAGATTTAACACTTGTATGGAAGAATAAAAACTAAACATGTCACACGTTGTGTGAAATAAATGTTAGCATAATATTAATGTCATTATTAATCTGTCTTAACTTGTGAAACGCAATATTTTTTAATTCACAGACAAAGCTGGTCCTATTAGACTAATGTAACTATTGAGATTAATACACCTAAATATACTGAATGATTACATTATAGGAAATCAGTTATTTATTAACCATAACTTTATGTAACTCATTAGATAAATGAAACAAGATTCAGCAACAGTAAAAACACTGATGGAGTTATTTGTGCTTTTCATGTGCTTTTTTTCTTCTTTTTTTTTTGGAAAATATCATTTTAAGTGAGGAAATAAATTAATTACTTACAATAGCACTAATAAAGTGACCCACATGCACTAGAATATCAGCTCATGAGCTCATTGAGTCAGCAGTTATTGTAGCCTTTTTAATGTGTCTAATGCTCATGTATTAATATTTATTTGTTTGTAAGGAACCTGTTTACACTGTAAGTTGGGAATTATTTTTATTTATTTATAATTTTTTATTTATCGTGGTGTTTATCGTTATCGTGATAAATACCAGAAATTATCGGGATAATTTTTTTAGTCCATATTGCCCATCCCTAGTGGGCAGGGACCGTCTACAAAGTCACACCCCCAAAGGAAGCGTCAACAATAACACCAATAACCCTGTGGACAGTCTTTATTAGGGCTCTCTATTTACTACAGCAAATATAGTTAAGAAGATACTTTATCTGATTTATGTTTTCATTAATATCCAGTATTACTGTCATTCACTAGCAATAACTGAAATTAAATAAATAACTGTAGTACCCTGAGAACAACAACCTCTAAGTACTACAGAAGAGATTAACAAAAATAATGTTTATTCATTTGTATTTTATTTAAAGTTTGTAAATAACCAATACTGTAATTAAATAGTCATTTCATCTATTAATAATCCTGTAAACCAGGGGTTCTCAACTGGTCTCACCCTGGCACCCACATTTTGCCACGGTCATTAAATCACAACCCACTTTTTTTAGAACTCAACCTGCCAAATTTAGTCTTTCAAAAATATCTGTCGACAACACACATGTATATTATTTTTTAAAAATATAAATCTATATATTTTCCTGTGCAACATGCATTTAACAGCATGCCTATCAAAAGAAAAGTTTCTTTCAAAATAAAAGAAAAATTATTATTGACATCATTATTATTTATCATTAACTTCACTAACTCTATAGCTTAATTTAAATTAATCTAATTTAAATGATCCTGATGACATCATTCCAGACCGTAATGATTAAACCAAAATAAATGTGCAAGACATCACGTGTAAGAAGTGTTTTTTCACCACTCGAGGCTAGAATATTTTACAGTATCAGAAGTTATCAATAATCTGTGATGTTTCATACTCTACAATCTCTGGTATTGATGATCTAATCCACAACAACAGAACAACTTTATCCAGATCTTCTGTAGCTCTGATGAGATGTTTAAACACTCTGAGCAGGTGAAGCTGATTAAAGCTCACCCACTTGTTGCACCACACTCACATACCTAACCCTTGGGGGGCTGGATGGTGGGGCTAGGGGTGGAGGGGGCCGCCACCTGTGCTACTAAGTAGTCGCGCGGGGGCGGCACTCCCACCTCTGGCTGCCCTACTAATCCCTCCAATTTTAATTACACCTCAACACACCACTCCCTAGAGGGTGGGACCACCACTTCCACCCTCCGGAGCTATTGCACCACATACACATATATACACATAGGTTGGATGGGGAGCACCGCTCCCCTCCATCCACCTTTTTTAATAAGCACTTCATACATTCACTAGGGATGTAATGATTAATCTTAAGGCAGTTAAAAATTCATTCATAGGTATCACGGTTCATATCGATGCCCTGAAGATTGAATCGCAGTATTTTTTTAAACAGCACAGGGCGCTATAGCTATTTATCCTTCTCTTGTCCAGACATGTAGGCAGCGGGCGGAATCTGCTACTACTCTCTTTCTGGCCTCCTTCTACTCTTAAACATGTTCATAAATGATTCCTTACTCGTTTAGCACCAAAAGAATATCTGTAATATTACGTGAATATCTGTAAAAGTCACGTAGCATAGCATCTCTTCTTCACTGCATGAATATCTGCATGCCAGCCGACCGCTGGGTTACCAGCGCCCTCTGCTGGTCCAAATAAATATTTGCAATCACTGGTTTTTTTGAAGTCCAATTGTTAAGGCACAAAATACAGTTGCACTTTTATAAAGAAAAACAACTACAGTATTATGCAGTTTTGCATTGTTTAGAACCAGAATTTAAATTGATAAGCTCCTTCTTCATTTATTTATTTCATCCAAGATTTATTTTTAGGTAAATTGCATTGTTTTGAATAGTTTATCAAGGGATTCTTTTGACAAGGAAAAATAAAATGAAAATAATACAGTATTTTCTATTTTTTTCCCGAAAAAAATAAAGGAATATTTTTCAGTCATCATTTGTCTACAGTCCCATTTTGTAAAATAAATCGTGAGAGACTCTAATTGTGAACCCATATCGTATCGGGAGTTCAGTGAATCGTTACATCCCTACTAAACACACACATTCACTCAGGGGATAGGGTGGTGGGTAGCTTCACACATTTGGGACTGTCGGGTTGGGACCCGGCCCCTCTGTTGATGGCTGGGCCGCCGTGTAGAGTACAAATACAACAGGAGGGTGTGGTTGGGCGTGGCGGGGTGGTGGATCTCTGGGGGGCGTGGAGGGGGGTGTTGATGGGGGCTCTTTTTGCGGGGTCTCTTCGGGTGCCCCTTCCCTTCGGGTGGGGGTGCCCCTTCCCTTCGGGTGGGGCTTGGTGCTTGTCTCGTCTCCTGGTTGCCTTGAGGGCGCTCCCCGCAGTGTGTGGGTCTGCGCCGAGGTTGGGGGTGGGGGTGCTGGCGTCTGCGCTCATGGTGCTCTTTGCTCGGGGCGGCTCTAGCTGTTCTGGTGGTTGAGATCGGTGTTGGCCGTTTGGTAGGTCTGTCCTGCTATCTGCGGACTGGCGGGTGGTTGGCTTCTGCGCCTTTGGCTGGGGGCTGCTGCTCTGCACCGGTTGTGTGCCGTTGGGGTGCATCTTTCCCCCGGTGGTGGCCGCCAGTCGCTCGTGCGCCAGTGGGGGCATTTCCCCGTGGCTTGCGCTGTCCGGTGGGGGCGGGGCCTGGGCTGCTTTTCTTGCGCCGGCTGGGGCTATGCGGTCCTCCTGGGTTGTGGCCGGTTCGTGGGGTGGGTGGGCGCCCCCCACAGGGGCTTGGCCTGGGTGCTCACCCTTGGGGGTTACCTGTCCTGCGGGGTGCTCTTGGGGTCCGGCGGGCCTGACCTGCTGGCTGGGCCGGTCCTGGCGGGGGTCTTTCGGGGCGAGTGATGCGAGCCGCGCCCTAATATGTCTGCGGGCGTTGGGTGGTCCCGGGCTCTGCGGTGTGGTTGGGCCCTTTGGTGGCGGGGGGGGGGCTGTCTAGGGATCATCGCACTGGTGGCTCTGATTTAGGCGTCAGTGATGATTTGTGTAGTTTTTTACCAGGTTAGGTGGTGTTTGAAACGACTACGAAGAGAGTTGGAAGGACATTTCTGCATAAAAAATGTCCTTTCCCTCACGATGACGGCGTTTAAACCCAATTCTGTCAATTCTGTTTTTATTGTTCGATTTCGTGATGCCATCACAGTGGATTTTATCGGGCCCTAGTGTGGTTGTTAGAGCACTCAGAGACAAAAGCACTCCAAACGCTCCAAGACTCCAGAAGAAAACACCTCTCCCAACACTCTCAACCTTCTCTCACTTCTCACCTGTTCTATCCACTCCACCTGAGGTCAGGTGTAGGTGTAGTTCTACAATTAGACACTAGATGGACCCCCAACATAAGTGTTGGGTCTAAGATTCTCCTTCTACTACTTTGATTGAAAATCTATCACACCTGTGTGTTTGGACTCTCAGATAATGTAGTGGAGGAGCTCAGAGATGTTGTTAGTGAGTGTCTTCAGATTTATTGAATTATTATGGTTTATTTTAAGCTCCTAAAAGCACGTATTTAAGTTAGAATGTAGGTCATGTTAAAGTACACAATCTGATTCAATGTTTATATGTATTTTGACCCAAATGTAAGTTAACTCTACAGCCAAAGTGTTTGGCTTTACCAGTTTGTTTTAGTGACATCTTAGTCAAAATACATTACGGTACTATTAATCCAATTGATAGTGATTTCATAGTGTAATTTAGGTTAAAACAATGAAGAATAAAATCACAGATATGTTAAGAATAATAAACATTGGTTAGGAGTTTCAGATAAATATGTTTACATAAATACTAAAATTCATAAATAAGTTTATGGGTAAAATACATTGTTAAAAAGTTAGACTTTAATTAAAATGGTTAAAATTTGTACAGCAAAGCACATGATTTAATTTTTACAAATAGAAATAGTTAAACATTTTAGGTTGATTCAAAAGCATTAAATATTAAATAGCAGAAAATTAATTAATTTAATAAATAAAATATTTAAAATAGGAAAAGCTCAGGTGGTTCATTCTTTTAAAAACATTTGATTAGAACTCATTCTTCCTTTCTCTCTTTTTCATCCTTTTCTTTAAGGTTTTAAACCTGCTACAAAACCTACAACAAAACTGAATAAACTTTTAAAAGCTGAGGTGATCTCACGTCTTACTTGTGTTCCATCCATCTTTCAAGCTGGACAAGCATTGTAGAAAATAAGCTAAACAAGTATCTGGTATGGTATTCTGCAAATTAAATATGATTTAAAATTAGATTTAGATTAATTAATTGATAAAAGAAGTAAAGGAAGTTTCTCACTTTCTACATTCATAAAAAGATCATTTAATAAAAAGCGTGTGATTTCCCTGGTTTAATTCTATGGGACATGTGCATGATAAATGTTTTTTTTTACTAATTTTTATATTTGATTAAATTCGGTGTATTTTTCTGTAATGTATGTTTTTTGGAGTCATTGTGTATTTGAAAAAAGAAGGAAAAAAATGAGGCCAAGATTCACGGCTCTGCCCTACAAACACCGTAAAAGTTAGCAGAAATCCATGGATCACTTTTGGTGTCCCACTTCTCCAGATGATCTGCAGCAACTTTGAACCCTGTCAGTGAAACATCCTATGAAAAGTGTTACAATAGGACATTTGTCTCAAATTAAATTCTCTTCACTCTGTAGGGGGCGCTAACGCGCCAATGTCCATTTTTCCACATTGAGCTGGTTTAGGGCTGGAGGTTTAACAACTGATTCACAAATGTTTGTTTGGTTCCTTCTCTGTGTTTAATCTCTAACTGTTCTACAGGACTCTGGAAGCCAGAACAAAGTGACACCTCAACGTTCTCAGGACCATGAAGCTCAGCCACAACAAAGAAACAAATCTAAGAGAAAAACTTCAGAGCAAAGAGTTCAACAGCAGAGCCAAGCTGGAGTTAAAGCTAAACATACATGTGACCAGTGTGGGAAGGCCTTTAGATTTATATCAGCCCTCAATAGACATCAAAGAATCCATTCTGGAGAAAAGCCATTTAACTGTGACCAGTGTGGGAAGGCTTATACCAGGAAATCAGACCTCACTGTACATCAAAGAATTCATTCTGGAACAAAGCCATTTAACTGTGACCAGTGTGGAAAGAATTTTACCCAGAATTCTACCTTAATAAGACACAAAGTCGTTCATACTGGAGTTAAAAAGTTTGAATGTGATGATTGTGGAAAGACTTTTAGTCGATCTGGAAACCTCAGTGTACATGTCCTCATTCACCGTGGAACCAAAGCTCACAGATGTGAACAGTGTGGAAAGACTTTTACACAAAGAACAGTTTTAACGAAGCACATGCAGACTCACTCTAGAACAGAGTTGTATCGCTGTGACCACTGTGGGAAAATATATAAACACAAACATACCCTCATCATCCACCTGAGATCTCACACTGGACATGAAGTGTGTCCCTGTGACCAGTGTGACAAAGTTTTTACAAGATATAGAGATTTAAAATGTCACCAAATCAGCCACTCATCAGAAAGACCTCATAAATGTGACACATGTAGAAAATCTTACAAGTACAAATCTCAACTTAATGTCCACCACCGAGTTCATGAGAAGAATGTTTTCAGATGTGATGAGTGTGGGAAGACCTTCAGCACTTCATCTGTTCTCCACTCACATCTCTGTGTGGATGGAGACATGGAGCAGGAATCATCTTCAGATCCCAGCGACACACGGATGGTGACGACACCTTCTGGTTCCAGTGTTGGACTGAAGAACCCAGAGATCAGGCTGCACAGGATTCCAACATAAACCTGCTGTCAGCTGGAAAATGGACACCAACAGTTCAGGAAGTTGTTGATCTTTGAAGGTGTGGTCTGAAAGAAAAGATCAATACAATGATCAGTTGGAAAGGAAGCAGGAAGAAGTTTCCCTTTGTTCACTTTCTATACAGGATATACATTCTATAGCTTCTGTATTCATACATGATGTATATGAAGAATGATTCACATTATTATTATTATTATACACTAATGACAGATTCTATATCAGGGCTGTTAAACTCATTTTAGTTGAGGGTTCAGATACGGACCAGTTTGTGGTCCAAAGGGCTGCAGATTATAGGAAAACCAGCCCTAGATTATGAGCAACTTTGTTTTATTTTCTCAAATGTTGTGGAATGAATTAGGAAAAATTGCATAACTTTCAAAAATTTTGAGTTCCTGCAACAATTGGAGTTTAAAAATAACTCCCATCATGTGTTATCAGTGTGGGAAAACTGTGAACTCTGCTAATATTGTGGAGTTCACTTTAAAATTATTTGTTTTTAGAGAGGCTGAGATATCTACAATTGAATTAAAGGAAACATGAATAATTGTAGAAATTATTAACTATCATTTTTACTTTCTCTTGCAGGTTGAATTAGATGTTCTAAAGGGCCGGATTTGGTCCCCAGGCCTTTAGTTTGACACACATTCTATGTAAAGACAATCTATGACGTCCATCATGTGTTTGTATACTGTACATAATAATCATTAGTAGTTTTTTATAGAATGTAGAGAATGTGATTAACATTCCAATAGATGTAATAATCAGATCCTAACTTGTAGATGAATATACATGCTGTGTTAATACAGACCATCTTCATCATGTACCTTTGAATCTGTTTCTTTTCTCTGTGTTTATAAATGATTCATATTTGTAATGAGTTTTAAATGAGTATCTAATACATCACATAGTATTTTCTTGATTTTAGATGTGATGTGTTTTATATAAAGTATGTTTTTCTACAGTTGAAGTGAATGTGATGAAATGGTTCCTGACAGGGAAACCCTGCCTAAAGCCTGTGAATGGATCATGCAGTGTGCTGAATGAATATCAGGGGAAGGGGAGCCCAAAGTGTCCAAACACTCCCATTTTATCACCATATTTACATTTCTATCAACTCTGTGATTACAGCTCATAGATTTATTCTAACTCTGAAATGTTCTTTAATCTGTTCTTTAGCCTGTCCAGCCTTTCTTTAGAACTTACAATGTTCTATGTAACCATGATAAATCCTAAAGTTCTTCTTAAATCTTCCTTCTGACATAAAGTTTGAATCAATGTAAATGTAATGATATCAAATGTCCAGTGAAGCTTTGTTCCTTTAAATAAAGACGTGTTATTGTCTGTGCTGGATTTCTTTGAACAGAGAAACATGTCAGAGAGAGGGAGAGCTTTTCATTGGATAGCACATAATCCTCCATCAAACACACATGGTTCCCATGAGAAGAACATCCACTGGATGGATCTAAGAACAGGAAGTGAAGGTTCCTCTGGAAACTGAGTGTTTAGTGAAGCTGAAGGAGTTTAAAAATAGACTTTTAGAGTAACCGCTGCTTTCACATCCAGTCATGATGTCTTTCTAACAAATTCTGATAAAATGAGTCAAACAAGTGCAGAATTCTTTAGTTTGAGATTGTTCCTACATTAATAAGGCTTTTTATTTAAATGTAGTGTTGTATCAACATCTGAGACAGTGAAAGAGTTCCTGTTTTGGTTCTAGAAGGATATGAATTATTCCCAATGAACAGCACTGATTAAAAGGGGGCGGAGTCTCCCTGTATGTGGACTCAGAGTGGAGGTGTGTCCAGGTTAATCACATGTCTAAGTGTGTAAATGAATATAATATAAAGTTGTATATACAGAACACCAGGGTGGTGCATTGACACACTGAAGAACACATTAGCTGACATGTTTCATAACTCTGATGATTCAATAAAATACAAAGTGTTTGGAGTGACTTCATTATTAATATTATGAATCCAAACAGACACATAAAGACTTGTGATGTTATACATCCAATGTACAGCTGTGGCCTGTTCTTAGTCATTCTAAAGCCAAGCAGAGTCACATTAGACACTGACACATCCATCATTAACATTTGGACACATTCAGCTGATTGGAAAGTAGATGGAGGATTATTTAGAAGTGATATCAGTGAACAGCTTCCAGTTACAAACCAGAGCTGGGCTTAGATCTATCAATGTGATCATCCAAACAATGTCTATGATGTCTTTATGTCCACATTAGTGATGCTACATGAGAAAAACTGTCCTTTAAACAAAGAGCAGGAAGCAGAAGCTTTAGAACAAGCCTTGGATTACTGAGGCCTTAGAGACTGTATGCACTAAGATAAATGTCCTGAATAAAAGCTTTATAAACCTAAAGAAGCAGAAGATAAGCATACATGATATAAAAACCAATGAGTAAACATTATGAAAAGTTTAAAATAATATGATATATATTAGGCAGTGGCTATCCGTACGGTTGACGTATCAATATACCGACATTTTATCTGTACGCAGCGCCCCTAATTGGCTAGTTTAGGTCACGTGACTAAGACTAAACCTAACCCTAAGAATTGTTGTGATATAGAGTTATAACCTAACCCTAAGTACTTCGGTAAACGTTCCAGTAGCACCTGGATTTGTCCGTACGGCAACCGTACGAATACACACTTTCTATATATTAACCTGAAAACTTAAAACAGAATAAGAGTAACATTAAAAAACATGGACTGATGTAATCATCAAAAAGAACAACAGATTATGCAAATAATTTAATAAAGAGTAATGATGTAGTGAAAGAATAACAGATATTAATCCTAAATTTAACAGGTATTTGGTGAATGTTGGATACGACCTCACTAAGGAGATTGTTGAGCCAAGAAACACAGATGAATTCCAAAAAAGTCGAGTCAATAAAACTTTATTTTCATTGTTTTTTCATTCTGTAGATTAAAAATAAATAGTTCACATTGTTAAAAAATACATCATGAAATGTCAACTTATTGTTTTGATATTAACTTTTTATTAATTCAAGATAATATAGAATATATAGTAAAATAAGTCATGTGTCTTCAATAAATCATTCCAAAGTGGTTTATTTGTAATAAATAATCAAACAGTGAAAGTGTTCCATGTATTAGAGTGTTAATATAAGCAGCTCTAACTACAGACCAGTATCATTGCTTCATCAGCTTTCAAACATTAGAGAAAAAGGCTTTGTTCATAGACTTGATAATCCATCCATTTTCTGACCCACTTCTTCCTTTTTCAGGGTCACGGGGAGACTTGATAAGTTGATTAAAAACACAAGTTGTTGAGCTATCACCAGTTTGGCTTCAGAATGTATCATAGTATGTGATTAAAAAGCTGTAAATGTGTGGTATCAGAGGAACAGCCCTCTTATTAAAAGTGATCAGAATGAGTTTGCTGCGTGGCAGCAGCCTGAACTTGTTGCTAGTTCAGCATGGACATCACAAGCTGAGCTGCAGGAGAAGAAAAGCTACCAAGACCTCCTGAAAACAGCAGTAGGTAGTGATCCAGCATTCTGTCCATCATCCATCAATAAACACACACACATTTCATTACTGCTAAACGTGTGTGTGTGTGTGTGTGTGTGTGTGTGTGTGTGTGTGTGTGTGTGTGTGTGTGTGTGTGTGTGTGTGTGTGTGTGTGTGTGTGTGTGTGTGTTAAGGTTACGTAAGTATTGGATATTTGCCTGTAGGTAATCAGATTACTATAGGATCATTATGAGGGGACTTACAGTATGTTTGTAAATGCTTGCACACACATTAAAGCACATTGCACAGAATGTAGTGGATATCTGGACAGTTGGTGATAAAGAGGAACTGTGGACTGACATCCCTAAACAGCTCTGAATGTTGGAACATGGTCACAATTGTTCAGGGTCACATGCCAATGGAGCAGCTCACTGTGAAGACTGAAGGAAGCAAAGAACCACAATGGAACCTGCTACTGTAGAGTCATTGCAGCCCAATATGTATCAGCTTTATTGATTAAAGCTGCTGTAGACGATCATCCTTTATCAGATAAGGAGTTGGCCTCATAGATCAATAAATCACTGAAGATCATTTACCAGAAAAAAGATAGAAAAGGTTGAATTTGTCAATGGAAAGTTTGTTTTGATGTCCACTGTAAAGACTCTCTTATTGACATTGTCAGAACAGATTTGTGGGATGTGGAGTCCTGTAGACCAGTGGTTCTCAACCTTTTCAGCCCACCACCCCTAAAATAAAGGTTCCATAGAGCGGGGACCCCCACTGTAGCTGAAGGTGGTTGAACACAGACATGAACATTGAAGAACAGTCATGTGGAGACAGGTCCATCTATGAGGGGGAATAAAGGAGAGATTTTTGGGGTTCATCCATAAAGTCAGTAAAATGATGGTTTATTGTTCTATGAATCTGTGATAAACACATTTATTTATTTATCTTAATATTGATATCATTAGCCTCTGCTAACTAGCTTAGTCTCTGCTAACTCGCTTAGCCTCTGCTAACTAGCTTAGTCTCTGCTAACTAGCTTAACCTCTGCTAAATAGCTTAGTCGCTGCAAACTAGCTTAGCCTCTGCTAACTAGCTTACTCTCTGCTTAATAGCTTAGCCTCTGCTAACTAGCTTAGTCTCTGCTAACTCGCTTAGCCTCTGCTAACTAGCTTATTCTCTGCTAAATAGCTTAGCCTCTGCTAATTAGCTTACTCTCTGCTTAATAGCTTAACCTCTGCTAACTAGCTTTGTCTCTGCTAACTAGCTTAACCTCTGCTAAATAGCTTAGTCTCTGCAAACTAGCTTAGCCTCTTCTAACTAGCTTAGTATCTGCTAACTAGCTTAGTCTCTGCTAACTAGCTTAGCCTCTACTAACTAGCTTAGTCTCTGTTAAATAGCTTAGCCTCTGCTAACTAGCTTAGTCTCTGCTAACTAGCTTAGCCTCTGATAACTAGCTTAGTCTGTGCTAAATAGCTTAGCCTCTGCTAACTAGCTTAGTCTCTGCTTAATAGCTTAGCCTCTGCTAACTAGCTTTGTCTCTGCTAATTAGCTTAGTCACTGCTAACTAGCTTAGCCTCTGCTAATTAGCTTAGTCTCTGCTTAATAGCTTAGCCTCTGCTAACTAGCTTTGTCTCTGCTAATTAGCTTAGTCACTGCTAACTAGCTTAGCCTCTGCTAAGTAGCTTAGTCTTTGCTAAATAGCTTAGCTTCTGCTAACTAGCGTAGTCTCTGCTAAATAGCTTAACCTCTTCTAACTAGCTTAGTATCTTCTAACTAGCTTAGTCTCTGCTAACTAGCATAGCCTCTATTAACTAGCTTAGTCTCTGCTAAATAGCTTAGCCTCTGCTAACTAGCTTAGTCTCTGCTAACTAGATTAGCCTCTGATAACTAACTTAGTCTGTGCTAAATAGCTTAGCCTCTGCAAACTAGCTTAGTCTCTGCTAACTAGCTTAGCCTCTGCTAACTAGCTTAGCCTTTGCTAAATAGCTTAGCCTCTGCTAACTAGCTTAGCCTCTGCTAACTAGCTCCGTCTCTGCTAACTAGCTTAGCCTCTGCTAACTAGCTTAGCCTCTGCTAAGTAGCTTAGCCTCTGCTAAGTAGCTTTATTTCTGCTAACTAGGTTAGCCTCTGCTAACTAACTTAGCCTCTGCTAACTAACTTAGCCTCTTAGTTGACTTTGTCACATTTTATTTGACATTAATAATTAATAATGGACATTTACAAATATTGTACATGATATGAGTGATAACACGTGTTATACAATAGATGTAACTTAATATTTTTACATGTCCTTTGGTGTACCATGGGTACATATAGTTAGTGAACCACTGTCCTAAGGTACCGAGGTTTTATATTTAGAAATAATGTAAAATTAATGGTTCTCACAGAAACTAGATTATGTTCTGGGTTCTTATAATTTCAATTAAACATTTATTTTGTATTTTTCTATGAAATAAGTAAAGTGAGATTACACATATATATTTTACATGGTTAACTATAAATAAATAGTTTTTATAAGACCTTTTCCTGTTTCACTTTGTACAGTTTAGAAGTTTACTAACATAATGTCACTAATTTAATGTTGTCTTTCTATTATTACACTTACAGCCAATACATGTTGTTCTCTAACTAACATGTGCTATTGTTCACAGATTGTGCTCAGGGATTCAAACCAGTGAAGATTCAGAGATACCAGTACACCTGTGTGGCAGGTACAGCCTTGTGCAGCCACGTGGCAGCTCTACCGTACCAGACGGCCCACTACTCCCAGCTGAGGATTACATCTGTTCTCCCAGTGTTCAGCTGTACAGAGACTGAACAGAAGTGGTACAAAGCAGTTACCATGGTAACCAACCTTTTAATCACACGTCTTTCTTATTTATGACATGACTTGTTTGTGTGTTGTTTTTCACAGAAGTAACTTATATAAAGGCATCAACTACACTCTACCAGACATCTCTACTCTGAAAGTTCAGGACGTGTATGATGGACTCACTGCTGATGAAGCTCCATGATCACTATGATGGACGTCTCCAGTGATGTTCTTCTGGTATAATCCATGTTTGGTCAGGTGTAAGAGGTTAGTGTGCTGTCATACCAGCTGCCAACAAGGACAGTCCCCAGGCCCCGCCCACATACAGTAGCCCCTCCTCTCCCACAGCTGCCACTCTCTGATTATAGGCTGGGACCCTCTACCTGTGCATTCATCTGCTCTGAACATCAACACCATCATATGGCGTCTCTTGAAACATCTTTGGTGACATCACACCAAACTGAGAACATCACAGTAGAGCAGAGTTCCAGTGCTGAGTGGCACCAACTAAGGAGGTGCTGCATTACCCCCACCATATTCAGAGAGGTCTGTCACACCAGGGGGGAAAGCTCTGCTGAAAACCTCACCAAAAGGCTTCTGAGACCATCCAGTCAGACTGATGACTATGGGGAGACATTTGTCTCAAAAACATTCACAAATAGATTCACAATTTTTACATGTGTTTTTCAAATCCACAAATATATTTACAATTTTGACATGTACTTTTTAGATTTTCACACGTTTTTCAGATTTTCACATGTTTTTCAGATTTTCACATGTTTTTCAGATTTTCACATGTTTTTCAGATCCACAAATACATCAACAATTTACACACGTGTTTTCTCATTTATGTGTGTATTTATCATGAATTATCATGTGTAAATCCTCAACTGTGATTGTGGATTGAGCAAAGTACGTTTGTGGATCGGCCCGGAAATATAAAGAGAACCAATATTACAAATTTGGAAATATAAAAACAATCAATAATAAAAATGTGGAAATATAATGAGAATCAAAAATGAAAAAAATATACAAAAGTAGTATATTTGTTTTCCATTTTGTGCTTTTTCTGTTTTGTCTTTGTCTTTTACTTCATGACTCAAGCTGTCGGTAAAAGCAAAGGTCAATTCAATGGTCATTCTGCCCAGGCTGACTAGTCGATACCTGATCACATGATTCCTCTTCTCTTGGAGGGAAAGTTAAAAATGGGAGACGTGGATGAATTGAGAAGAGGCGTTCAACGACAGTTATTTGCAATATCTCGGTATGTGGAGGAAAATTCTCCAACGGACTATATTTTAAGGTTGGTGGAAGATGTCATGGAAAGTCTTGGAGAAATATCTGCGCTGACAAATGCAGACATGGACGAAGCTGTGTGGTGCAATCTTGAGGAGGTAAGTGTAAAATACGATGCCGTCATGTTGTCGGTCAGCTTTGTACACAAGTTTTAAGAGGGACAAAAGCTACATCATGACTCTGATTCACATATTAGGCATTCAGCCCTAATTAGCAGCCACAGCCAAAGTTAGCCCCTGCTATGGGCAGACCTGTGTTCAGCTCACACAAACGGACAGATTAGAGCTCAGACACACAGTGTGTCCCAGAGCAGGGATTAGGATGATCCATGGTCTTCTTAAATCACAGGGTGTACAATTGCAAAGTGAGTATTGATGCTGGATTTTTCCAGATCAAAGATGCAATTTAAAATGTACCAAGTATATAATTGACCCAATGGAAATAAATGTAGAAGTGATACATCAATGAAATATTTCAATATTTTCTTTGAAATGCTGTTAATAAAGATTTCCTTTGCAGACAGGTTCCTGGGCCCTGGTAGTCCTCAGTGTTTAGAGCTATAAGGACAACTTCAGGGCCTGAAGACCTGTCAATGAAATAAAAACATTTATATCATTGTAATAACAAACCATGCATTGCTGTCTTAAAAAGATTGTACTTCTTGTAGTGTTGACTTTTGACAACATGTGCAGACAAGGTAAAATAAATAAATAAATAAATGAAGACCTGTCAGAGACAGTTTAAATGGTAGCATGGTAATACAGTAATAGATCCTTTTATAAATGCTCCTTGCATTGTGTGTTTCTGGATATACAGGAATGAAAAACTTGAAATGAGAAGCAACAATTATGGTTATGTCATTGGCAGTGATAGAACTTATAACAATAATAAATTCAAATGTGCTATTGTGAGCAGCTAGACAGATAGAAGTACTACTTTTAAAAACATTAGGACTGTAGGTTGAATATTTTACAAGTTATGACAATGTGTTGACAAAGAGTTGAAGGTAAAGCTGTCCCTCTACTCTAGAAGTTGGTCAAAGCTAAAAATGGAACTCATTGAAGGGCTGTGAGTCAAAAACGGTTAAAGATACAGAAAAGTTGAAGGTTTTCACTAAAAATGAACAAAAAAGCTGAACATTTTAAAAGTTGAAATGGGTTTAAGAACTGCTGACCAGTGGAACGTTACATTTTCATTAAAATTAATTAAAAAGTTGAATAGTTTAAAAAGTTGAAAAGTTATTAAAAAACTCAAATTGAAAATGACAAAACACCACAAATACATCTAAAGTGTAGTCTGTAAATCTGCCTCCATCTACATTTTAGTTTCTATAATCAACATCAGATGATGCGTCATACTGTCTTGCCAGCGGATAGCGGTCCACCTGATCTGATACATGCTTAGTAACAGAATATCGTTCTGAACAAATGTTTCAGTCTATGATATTAATATTGTACGTTCCCTTAGAGTGAGGGTTGTTAGAGGCTGCCCTTGTCAACGTACAGAATCGCTCCCGAATTCCAATTCGGTAGGAATCCGGTGGAAGCGGATTTGAGAGAGGTCCCGTTTAGATGTGGCAAACCCTCTAGGCTCCAAGATGGTCATTTACTTTCTAGTTGAGTAGTGTTTGTGTTTGTTTCCCAGTACTCCCAGCCTTTTGTTCTAAAAAGGTGAGGTTGAGTGTACTTCTGTTTTTTTTTTTGACTTTCTGAGTCTAAAAAAAGTATGGTTTTGAGCTTGGCTCCTGTGTTGTATTTATACAATTCTAGTTGAGCAGTGTTTGCGTTTGTGTTTCTGGACGGCGTTCTGAGGGCTCCCGTTCTATACGGTTAAAGCGGCTCGTGGACTGTTATTTTGCTTTTTTATATATATATATATATATATATATATATATATATATATAATACCACATTCAGTGGAATGACTTGCTTTGACCTGGACTGACCTTACTGTTCATTTTCAGTGTCCATGTTTTTGTTGTTGTCTGTGTAAACTCGTTGTTGTGTACGCTTGTCTATGTCTTCGTTGTTGTTATTGTGTTTTTTTTTTCAATATACAGGACGCTGGCTGTATATTCAAAGGATATATATATCATTTTGAAGCTAAATTGGTGGCAAAAGTGTCTCCTATTCTGTGTCTGAACCAGAGTTAAGCAAGATTATTGGCCCTTTTAAGGTTAGACAGAATTAAAGTGAAGTTGAGTCAAACAATCAAATGTATGACAATAACGATACTAATGGTTCACCCTGACAGACAGCAAAGGTGGAACCAAGGTTATTCTACTGGAATATAATCATTTTGTTTCTTGATTTGGTCGTTGATGGCGACCAAAAGTGGAAAATGTTATGGCAAATGTGTGTTCATGTGAACAATTTGTCATGTGTTAATACACAATGACTGCATTCTATTGTTGTGCTTTTGAACAGAGACGTTGCTCCTTTGCTGAGTCATGTTAGATTAGATTATCCACAGTACAGACAGTGTAATCACAGCAACACACAGTCTCTGCTGAAGGCCTCATACCAAAAACTCACATTTTTTCACATACACACACAGATGAGCTCCATCTAATCAAGGCCAAACTCAAACTCACATGTGGAATCACATGCAGATACACACACACACACACACACACACACTCACACTCACACCACACACACATACAGACACACACACACCAACTGACACACACACATAATCAGACAGACAGATATCACTGCTCCAACGTCTCCACTGTTGGGAACATCTGACTCCCTCCTTTTCTTTCATCAGGGTGAGACTTTTCTCTATCAGTATAAAGTTGAAGCTGTGGAACTTTCCCAGTTAGTTGCCTTTCGTTCTTACAGGATGGAAGCTTTTTATTTAGTTTATAATAAATCCTTTCTTTATAAAATCATCATGCTTTGACTGGACTTCATCATTCAACCAGGGCACAAATCATGTCTCCAAAGGAGGTCAACTGGAAATTTGCCGTGACAGTCTGACAGGTAGGATTTAAACCAACCCAGCGCTGTTTCTTTAATCCCAAAAACACTTTCCAGTCTCTGCAGCAGTAGATGATGATCCACTGTATCGAAGGCTGCACTGAGATCTAAGACATACCTGTCAAGTATCCCGCTTTGGCCTGGAAACTCTCGTATTTTACCCCTCTTTCCAGCCATCTTCACGTATCATTATTTTTCCGTAAATATCCCTTATTTTAATGTAATAAAAATTAAAAGATGCCACGAGAACTGCCACCTGAATTAGCCTGGGCGGCAGCTCTCGTGAGATTAGTGCCGACAGCAGCAACAAACCCAGAAACAACTCAGAAAAGAGATGAATGAATGAAGACGTTCCAGCAAAAAAAACTAAGAACTGGTGTAAATACGTTGTAAAATGTGACAGAGTTTAACTTCCTAAAGAACAGCAGGATGGGACACAGTTACACGTTCTGTTAGACTAGAAACTTTTAGCATCTACCACAGCGGAAGGAACCACGTAAGTCACCATGAAAAATCAGCCAATCACAAGCTCCACAAATATACACTGCTTTAAAAAAGTGTTAAAGAATGTAAAGTCTGTAATAAATGTCTATAATAAGTCATTAGTGAATACCAGAGAACCACATGAGTGAGTATGAGAAATTATAAGAAAATATATAATGAAAATAAAATGTTAATGTCTGACTTAAAGACAAGCAACGTGAAATTAATAATAAATATGCAACGTGTTGACTTGTATATAAACTGTAAGTATATTAAATAAACACATGTGCTTCATATACACATTAATGTTTTTATTTTGGCTGTTTTATAATTTAGGAATTAGGACTGGGCGATAAATTGAGATTCAAGATGTATCAAGTTTTCTATTTTGGCGATATAGAAAACTAATATTTCATATACTGTATATATATATATATATATATATCCCTTATTATCTATCTCTCTCTCTCTCTCTCTCTATATATATATATATATATATATATATATATATATAGATATAGATATATATATATATATATATATATATATACTGTATATATATGTATATATTACAGCTTATTATGTATCAAAATACTAGTTTTAAGAGTCACTGCTTTTACTTCTCAGAACAACATGTAAAGCTCAGTTAGATGATTAATAAGTGTCACATATTGATCAGGTGTTTGTTAATAAATGAGCCTGTGTAACATTTTCCATCAGCAAATTTAACCCAGAATTTTCTTTCTGATCAGACTTTATTTGATAAAATTATTTAGATTTATATCATATATCATCATTTAGATAAAATATATTGAGATATGAGTGTTGGTCCATATCACCAGCCCTAGTAGGAATGTTCAAAACATTTAAATGTTAATAAAGGTCGACCTACCAGATTCTAATCACATCATTGTATTAGTAAGTAGTTGACAAGTGGGTATTTTAGATTTATTGTACATCTATATTAAAATATAAGGAATACTGGAGCTTAGTTGGGAGGGTGGGATGACTCGTAGTGGGCGCCAGAAAATTTCCCTTATTTTCAAATCCAAAACTTGACAGATATGATCTAAGAGAACCAGAACTGAGATCAACCTTCTGTCTGAGGTTAAGAGAAGATCATTGGTTACTTTTACTAAGACAGTCTCTGTGCTGTGATTGGCTCTAAAGCCAGACTGAAAGCTCTGTATAAATTGTTCCTAAGTAGGTGATCACATAGTTGACCTGTGATGACTTTTTCAAACATTTTGGAAACTAAAGGGAGATTAGATATTGGTCTATAATTGGACAAGTCATTTTTATGGAGAGGTTTGATTACAGTGGTTTTAAAGGTCTGTGGTACATAACCTGTTACTATAGATGTGTTAATACAGTTCATCATATTATTAACCATTTATTAGTAGTTTTAACCCACAACATGAATGGTTTTATCACTTATCAAGTCAGCCTGCTTTGATAATGGACAGTGATCAGTTTCCCTTCATTACAACAACACACATGTTTTTTTATCGTCACGTGTCATCACCTTTGTGAAGAAACTCACTCTGCCAGTTTTCTCCATTGTTGTGATTGGTCAGACTTTGCTAGCTCCACCCCTTTCATGTGAACACGCATGTACCCAGGCTGAAAACACTTGGCTTCAATTAGCGTGTTGTTATCGACCTTCGTAGGACAGCTTCTCTCTGACAGGGAATGTTTGGTCAGTTGACGCCCGTTAATGGAGATTAATCCAGGATACAATTATCTAGATTCATAGCATAGGGATGCTATGTTTATCCAGTAACGTTAGCATATCCTCATCTGTTATCTGCTAATGATGCCTTAATCTACTAGTTTAGCGGGGGATAATCCACTAACATGCTTTAATGCACACATGTAAACGTAAAAAAGTGCATCACAAACTGTCTAATCCACTCTAGGGTGTTTTTGAAACAAAGAGGAAAAGTTTTATAGATATTTATCATAGACTTTACAAGCAGTGAATATTTGTTTGACTGAAATACCGTAAATTCTGTCATATACAGTAAGTCATGCCTTTTTCATTTAAAAATATTGCCTTGATGGGTACTCGTACTTTAGTATATTTCTAAATCACTAATTTTATTTGTACAAGTGCGTTTTAAAAGAAGTAAAGTAATTTATTACATTTCTACACCCAACCGCTACTGAATAAATTATTTTCTGTTTTAAAATGATCAACAGACATTGTGAAACTACAGAAAATGAAATGACATCATAGCCGACCAACCAGATTTTTTTTTTTTTTCCTTGTCTGTACATGCTGTCAAAGGTCAACACTACAAGAAGTGCAATCATTATGAGATAGTAATGCATGTTTTGTTATTGCAATAAAATAAATAGATTTTAATGTATTGCTTAATTGTGACCATCACCAGCCCTCCCTAAGGAAGGGTAAGAAATCTTTTATTATAGGGAGGATATAAAAAGGGAGAGCAGTGTTACACCTAAGTGGAGGGGGGGGGGGGGGGGGGGGGTGAGCAGGGAGGAGAGACTCAAGGTAGGAAATAGAAAGGGTGGGGAAGAATAGACTATCCCACAGTGACGGTGAGATGTGACTCTGTCGAACATATTGTGCTTATTATGTTGTGCAATCAAGCCGGTGGCTGTGGACAGGGGGAACAAATGAGTGGAAATACTCAAAGCAGGTATTTTGGATTAACGCATCTGAAGTTAAACCCAGTATGAGTTTTATTCCACAACCCAAGGCGTGCTAGTGCATCGTAGACCAGTATATGTGCAAAAACCGCTACTGCAAACCCAGGAACTGCCCCGGGCCTGCAGATGCAGCCAGGCCAGCAGAAAGAGCGGGGGCCAGGGAGCCCCAGGCCATCCCCCCACGGTCGAGCAGCCCCCCAGATGCCCCCAAGATCCCAGGCCGATAGGCAGCCACCGCCCCCACACACACACACATCCGAAGAAGCCTCAAGCAGCCGAGCACCCAGCGCATCCCGCCACCGACAGCAACCTCCAACCCCAAGGCCCCCCGCCAGCATCCCGCCCTATCCACCCACCCACACCCAAGCACCCAACCCCCCAAGGGGAGGGCCCAGAGAGCCCCCCGTCCGAGACCCCAGCAGAGGAGCCAAGGCCCACGCCCAGCAGACAGCCATTATTTATTTATTTATTTTTAATTTACATTTTGACAAACCTTGATTTTAATACAGATGCCTTTGTGGAAAATAAATTAGATTCCAATTGTGGAAGATTACTTTTTTTTCCTTTTTTGGTTTCTACATGATATGTTTACTGTCTGTAAGGGAACCAACAATAACTGTGTGGGTGAAAGTAACTAGTAACTTTGACTTTGAATACTATTTAATTGAGCTACTTTTTACTTGTACTTGAGTATTTTATGTGTGAATTACTTGTACTTCTACTTGAGGATATATCAGTACTTTTTACACCTCTGTGACTTACACAGTGAAGCGACTTATATGTAAGTTTTTGGCCAACAGCGCCCTCTGGTGAGTAAAATGTTCATTAGTTTTCTATTGTTGTATAAGACGCTCCCTCATTGGTAGTAATTATGCCTGATGTAACAGTCCATACATACAGTATATCCACTATGAGGAGTGTTATGTGTGTGTGTGTTTACATTATTTAATTTAATATATTTGATCTTCCTATGATAATATGACACATTTAATCACAAAAGGCAGCTTCGAACAGATCAATGTTGACAGGTTGTCATGACAACTCAGGCTAAAATGGAAGCTCAATGTTGACAGGTTGTCATGTCAACTCAGGCTAAGATGAAAGCTCAATGTTGACAGGTTGTCATGTCAACTCAGGCTAAGATGAAAGCTCAATGTTGACAGGTTGTCATGTCAACTCAGGCTAAGATGAAAGCTGCAGAATCTCCACCATTCTACAGAATCTCCTCGTGCACCGTCAGAAACGACTAAAGTAGCTTTAATAATATAGATTAACGTTGACCAGCAGATGTCATCAGTGAGCAACGTTTGAGACCAAAGTGAGTTTCTAATAATAATGTCAACTTTAATGACTCATTTTGTGATTTCCCACAATCCAGTGAGTAAATACTGCTTGTTTTAATCTAAATGTGTTTACATATTTAGTAATAATCTTGTGTGAATGAGCTGATATTGAACGATCTTTGGAACGACTTTGTCATAAAAGCTTATTTTAAATTTGTTCATTTTAACATTTAACATTTAGTCTGAATTGAATCATTATATACTGTGTGTGTGTGTGTGTGTGTGTGTGTGTGTGTGTGTGTGTGTGTGTGTGTGTGTGTGTGTGTGTATGTGTTAGCGGCTTATAATATATACATCAGAAACTATAACGGAATGTCTCACTGCACGTAAAGCTACATATTATTATTATTATTATTAATTTTACGTATTATGACAGGCCCATATTTCACTGGCCTCAAATCAACAGGAACAAGTATTTATTAATTTTAATGTGACACATTTAACATGTGATCATTACTTTGTTTTATCCCAAGATATAAATTGTAAATTGAGGAAACATTGGAATTGAGCTGCTGAAAGGAAGTGACGGATTGCTGCTCTGCTGCTTTTTATGGGAACACCTTTAAACATTGAAGGGCTTAATTATAGGATGTCTAATGTCAAAGGTAAATGACAATTTTCTAGCTGTTTTTAGCATTTAGCTCATTTTGTTAACATTTAAAACAGGGATTCACGTCAAACATGCTATATATAATTGTCTACAATATGTTTCAAGGCTGTAGCTATTGAATATTTTTGTAATCCAGTATTCCACTGAAAATTCCATAGATTAACATATTTTTTTAGTTAAAGAGAAATTATATTTATACATGAGAAACTAACATATTTGACTTAGGAATGAATGAACCATTTGTTTCCTTTTTTAGATAATCAACACTTTTGCTTTTTAGCAAACGGCAATTGCATCTCAGGAAATGTGACGAGTTAATATAAAAATGAATAAAACCAACAGAATAACATAACTTTCTACTTCTGCCAAGTCCAAACATCTTCTCAGATATCTACAACTACATAGATATCTTTATTTGAGGAACATTGAAGATAACTTGAACTAAAGTTTAGACTTGGTAACGTGACGTTTTCCATATCTTTAACTTTCATTTTATCAAGTCCAAATGAGGTTTGATATAAATGTAATGTTCATTTTGAAAAAAAGTTTGCCATTGGTTTCCATCATCTACCACCCACCACTAAAAGTCATGTGATGTGTGATATCATCTAAGAAAGGTCTCTACTGCTCATGGGGAACGATTTTTTTTAATATAAATTAGCCGTGAATGGATTAAAAAATAACCAATCAATTGCAAATCTGACTAAATAATCACGATTAATCACAATTTGTGAATTTCAGTCACAAGTTGCACAGAAATGACGTGTATTTATAAGTTACATTTGAGGCAGATAATTAGTTTAATTTGTTTTCCCAAACAAAATCACTGTTAAATGTAATGTGTGGTCTATGCAGACTTTAAAGATTTGTGCTGTGTTAAACTTCAGTCTGTTATTACACAATATATTAGTTATTTTAAAGATAACAAGATTGTACATTAAAATAAAGTACGCAAAAAATCTAACCTATAATTTAGAAAAATTCCAGTGTTAATATGAGAGAACCTTAGAACTAATTTGAACCTTAAACATTCAAACTATTGCACTTTTACATTCAGCTGCTGAGGCACAGCCGACTGTCCACATTACTACAGGAGGACTGAATCAATGCTAAATACTAGAGGTGATCTCAGTGAGATGGACTCAGAAACATTAGTAAAGGAACCTTCCACAACAATGAGAGTGTCCTGTTAATGTGCTGCTTGTCTCTGTCCCTCAGTTTGTGGACATGTCTTCTGCCTGCAGTGGGACGTCTGAACATCACTTCCTGTGCTCCATTTGTCTGGAGGTGCTCACTGATCCAGTCGCCACATCATGTGGACACAACTTCTGCAAAACATGCATCAGCACACACTGGGACACCAGTACCACCAGCAGGTGTCCCGTGTGTAATCAGGTGTTCAGCACTAAACCTCAACTGAGGGTCAATATTATGATGCGTGAGATGGTTTCTCAGTTCAGACGTGAATCTGAGAAGAAAGCAGCAGCACCAGGAGAAGTTCCCTGTGACGTCTGCACTGGAACCAAAGTGAAGGCCCTGAAGTCCTGCCTGGACTGTGTGTTCTCCTACTGTGAGACTCACCTGGAGCCTCATCTGACAGCATCAGGCCTGAGAAGACATCAGCTGGTGGAGCCTGTGGAGAACCTGGAATCCATGATGTGTCCAAAGCACAGCAAACCTCTGGAGCTGTTCTGTCTGAGCGATTAGACACGTGTCTGCTTGATGTGTTCTGTTTTGGAGCACAGGAGTCACCAGTTAGTCCCTCTGGGAGAATATCTGTTTGAAGAAAAGAAAGTGCATCTTCAGCAGATGATCCAAAAGAGACGAGAGAAGCTGGAGGAGATCCGAAAGTCAGTAGGGATCAAGAAAAAAGTAGCAGACAGAGCGAAAGCTGAAGGTGTGGAGGTGTTCACTGCTTTGATGGAGCTTGTTCAGAGAGGCCTGAAGGAGCTGATGAAGACAATGGAGGAGCAACAGGAAGTAGAAGAGAGAGAGGCTGAAGGTTTGATCAAGGAGCTGGAGGAGGAAATCTCTGAGCTGATGAAGAGAAGCTCTGAGGTGGAGCAGCTCTCCCACTCTGAAGACCACCTCCTCCAACACTTCTGCTCCCTGAAAGCTCCTCCAGCCACCAAGGACTGGACAGAGGTCATGGTCCATCCATCATCATATGAAGGAACTGTGCTGAGAGCTGTGGCTCAGCTGGAAGACACACTCAGTGACGAGATGATGACGATAAAGATGTTAGAGATGAAGAGGCTGCAGCAGTTTGCAGTAGATGTGACTCTTGATCCTCTTACAGCTAATCCTTACCTTGTCCTGTCTGATGATGGAAAACAAGTTTACTGCAGTGACGTGTGGAAGAACCTTCCAGATAATCCAAAGAGATTTTCTAAATATATTAATGTTTTAGGGAAGCAGAATTTCAGTTCAGGTAGATTTTACTTTGAGGTTCAGATTAAAGGAAAAACTGACTGGTATTTAGGAGTGGTTAAAGAATCCATCAACAGGAAGGGATATATTGCTGCGACTCCTAAGAATGGTTTATGGACTGTGGCACTCAGAGATGGAAATGTGTATAAAGCATGTGGAGATCCTCCAGTCATTCTTCATCTGAAGTGTGTTCCTGAGAAGGTGGGTGTGTTTGTGGACTATGAGGAGGGTGTGGTCTCCTTTTATGATGTAGATGCTGCAGCTCTGATCTACTCCTTCACTCACTGCTGCTTCACTCATAAACTACACCCATACTTTAGTCCTGGTTTAAACCATGGTGGTAAAAACTCAGCACCTCTGATCATCTGTCCTGTCAATCAAAGTGAATGATCAGTGTCATGATGAAGTCTCACCAACAATAGATTCAATGGTTCTCTGCAACCATTCACTTCTCCAGGTTGGTTACGCACTCCATCCAACCTAACATGTATGTTTCTCAACAGTGGGAGGAAACATTTTATTAAAGAATTTTCACATTTGGTGTTTGGACTGTGATGAAATAAAAGTTGAATTAAAAAAAAGAATTAAAATATGTTGAGTATAATTGTGGTACATTTTATTTTCAAGTGTTATAATAATAATAATAATGAATTTTATTTATAATGCACTTTACATTTCAAATAAAATCTCAAAGTGCTACATGGTAAACAGGATAAAAATACAATACAATACAACAATACAAGCAAGACAAGTTAAAATTAGCTATAGGCTTTTTTAAAAAGGAAGATCTTTAGTCCTTTTTTAAAAGCATCCACCGTCTGTGGAGACCTAAGGTGGTCAGGAAGGGCGTTCCACAGACGAGGAGCGGCAGCTTCGAAAGCCCTGTCCCCCATGGTCATGAGCCGCGTCCTGGGCGCGAGCAGACGGTGCTGTTGGCCTGACCGGGTCCTGGTTGAGGTGTGTGGTGTGAGGAGGTCAGTGAGGTAGGTGGGGGCATCACCGTGCAGACAGTGGTGGGTGTGTAGGAGGACCTTGTACTCTATGCGGGCGGAGATGGGGAGCCAGTGGAGAGTGCGGAGTATGGGGGTGATGTGATCGTATTTCCGCACCCTCATCAGGACCCTGGCAGCGCTGTTTTGTGGGCGTATGTGTTGTATGTGGGCGTAGGGAACCAAACCACATCAAGCCTAAAGACCCTCTTCCTAGCAGGAATTAACCAAGGAGCCTGTTTCTTTATCACAAACTGTTTACACAATAACTGCCTCCGCAACTTTGAGGTGCATACACTGTAAATGCTAACATTCAAATTAATTAAATATGATAAGTGAACCAAACTCAGTTTTCATCAACTTGTTATGAACACCATTTTTAAATAAGTAAGCAGTAATTTGGAGTTGAAGAACTTGCTTAACTTAATGTATCCTAGTTAAGTCAAATTAGAAAAAATAATTAATTGTACCCAGTGTCCTTTGCGGGTTCTTTCAGACATGCGCAGATCTGCCTCGTCAACTTCGCGCTTTCCAGAACATTCCCGTACACGCAAACGGCCATCTTGGATGCTCAGAGAGTGGTGAGCGGCGCGCATTTTGAAGTTATCGTCGGCGTTGTGGGAGTACTTGTGTTGAGTTCACTTTGGTAAGTACATATTTTCCTCTTTTTTCCTCTCTCCTCTTGTGGTTGTGTGATAGCAAACTGTGTGTAGGGTGACCAGATGTCCCGCTTTGCGCGGGACAGTCCCGCATTTTTAGTGCTTTTCACACGTCCCGCAAATTGAGACGTTGTCCCGCTTTGACACAAGTGAGAGAGAGAGTGTTTTATTTGTAAACAAAATATGGATGGCCGTGAAATATACGAACTCTTTTTACGACTCCACACGGGGGAAGAACATCCGTCTTCTCCCTCCTTTACAAACAGATACCTTTGGGATGCAGTAAGATCACAGAACGACACTTTCCAGGCCTCTTCTCTGAGATGTGTCCCAGTGAAGAAGGGAGAACAAAGAAAGTTTGAGGTATCTACTGCAACCATATAGTAAAGAAGAGGCATAACATGATTTTTGACATTTATGTTTATGAGTAATTACAAGTGAAATTCATTAACCGGTTCCTAAAGTGATCCTAGGCTATTTTCCAGTCGTGTTTGGTATCAAACTCTTTCGTATTACATGATATTTCAAGATATGATGTTGAAAAGATTATTTGAATATGCTGAACTCATTATTATGGTTTATGTGTAAATCTAGGAATCATCCCTCCTGTTTGTCTTTGTCTCACATAAACACACACCCCAGACACACCCAAGGGCAGCCAGCTGAGATGCTGGCAACTTTAAACCAATCAACGAAGTTCCCTTCTTGGGAGGCGAGTCCCAAAGATAAGCTTTTAAAAGAAGAAAGCCGCTCCTAACTTCAGTTTTGGGACGCTGGCGTTTCATGCTCAACGCGTTTCCCTTCCCCACCTTTTCATTTATTTCATTTTATTTTTAGTTGAAACAGTTAGATTTTTGGAATCAACAACTGCTTGGTTCGGACGAATCCAGCATCTAGTGACGTGCGTAACAGCCGAAAGAAGCCCGGCCCACGACCCATTGGGGTAAGCCACGAGCCATTCTCTAACCCAGCTGTGAAGGCCAGAACCGCCTGGAACGGCTGAAGGGGCTACACTCTGTTGAAACGCACAGAACTCAACGGTGGCATGTCCTGCTGTATTTCTTCAAAGAGCTCCTCCAGGTCCAACTATGACATCATCTTCAAGGTACATGAATGAACTTTCATCAGCAAACTTCATCCACAATAAATCACATACATACTTCTATAACTACAAACTTACACACACTCACAACATGTTCCACACACAGTTCATCTCATTCATGTTTGTTCGTCTCCCCTGTCTGTCTTCCTCTCTTTGTGAGAAATAGTAAAGGATACTAGTGAGAAATGTATCCTTAACTTATATAGTATCTATTCAGTTTATGTATAGGATCTATTTGTTTGTTTCGGAAACAATAATCATGCTTTATGCTGTTGCTATGGTGCTAGCACACTAAAAACGTACCGGAAGTGACGTTTTTTTTAAAAAGAAAGAGATGTTGAATTAGGCTTTTTACTTTTTAAAACCCTGAATTATTTACTTTTTACCATTATTATTAGTATTATTATTATTATTATTATTATTTATAGTCATTCACATTTGAATATATTTCCACACCTCGAGGCTAAAGTTTAATTTAAAACTGTTTGAAACCTTGTAATAATGGAACAATGTGAATAAAGTTTTTTTTCTTTAAAAAAAAACGTGTTGTGCCTTCACTTAAACTATATTAATAAAGTAAGAAATAAACTATTAAACATGCACTAAACAATATATATTTCAATCTGTTTAAACAAGCTATATTTTAAAAGATATTTCACTTGTTTCTTTAAAAAAAAAGTTATTTTTCTAGTTTAGTGTAATCTCTGTAGTTGTGTGTTAGTAATAAATACTAAAACAAAAAGGTTATATTTTGGGGGTCAATATTTTTAGCACAGCAGATTATATATATACTGTATAAATATATATATATATATATATATGTATATTGTTTTCTGAGTGAATCCATCTATTGTGTAACATTACAAAAACTATTCCAATATGACAACAAAAGGAAAGCACGGTGATCAAAGTTATTTATTTGTTAATGTGAGAGTTCTAAGATCTTTGTTACATCAACAATAAAATGGTTCAGAAACCGACACATTTCAGAATAATTGTCTTTTTTACATCATCCACTTTAATTAAAACTAAAAATCATCTCCCTCACTTTTTACAGAGGAATTGATTGTTGATAATGTATTGATCCAGTTAGATTGATTGAATGGTGATCAGCCAATCACAGCCAGCCATTTGACAAAGGTAAACAAAGAGTTAACAGTGATGAGTAAAGTGATGAAAAATGAATAACAAGTGGTAAAAAATGGTCCAAAAGTGGCAAAATAGTGGCAAGAAAATTGTGAAAAGTGACTAAAATGGACCAAAAACAGTCAAGAGTGGCAAAAACTGACAAAAAAGAGGAAACAGGTGGTATGAAATGGTTACAGGTAGCTTAAATGAGCAAAATGTGGAACAAAAAGAGGCAAAATGTAGGAAAAAAGTAAACAAGTGTTATTTATTTTGCCAAAGGTTGATTATTTGGATGAAAAGTGCTTAACAATGGTTAAAGAATAGACAAAAATTTAATAAAAGTGTCAAAAAGAGAGATATTTTTTGGCAAAAGGAGCAAAAATCTGAAAAAACAAGAAAAAGTGTTTTTTTTTTTTTTTTTGGAAAAGTGACAAAAATGGGACAAAGGAAGTTGTAAAACAGCCAAAGAAAAGGATTTAAAAAAGGGTTTAAAAAGTTTCCCTTTTTAAGGTTTTCTGGGGAAATAATAATTAAAATGAAGACATAAAGAGCCACATGTTGAGAATCAGTGACTTAATAACAGCTTTATCATGGTTTTAGTAAATTAATTTAATAAACTTTATAAATGGCTGCTCCACCCCTGGTCTTCATCATGAGAGGACAGACTGACAGACCAGCTACGACAGTAGAAACACCTTTAAAACACGTCCCAGGAGAACAAGGACTACAGAGAAGAGCTAAGAATCATGGGACATGTAGGATTTTAATGAAAACTACTACATGGTGGTGTTCTCCAGTCTGTAAGCTCTGAGGAGAACAGACTGTCTACTCTCCTCAGAGCTTATATACATGGACAGTTATTACATACACACAGGCAGCATCAGGGGCAGCTAAAGGGCTGCAGGGGTCCTCAGGTAAAGACTGGAGCATCCGTCCAGATCGCCTGTATTAAATAGATGGTGAGGCTGATGTATGTCTTTCTGGATTATTCCGATTAAAAAATGAGTTTAAACAACCCGTGAACATCTGGAAGTCCCTTTGTGTCCAAGTGTGCAACAATTATTACGATAGTATTGATTAAAAAATGAAAAAACAACAGAAAATCTCCCTACGTTGCTGAAAACGGAGCGTAGGGGGCGCCATCACTACAACATTGGGGTCCCCTACGCTCAACAGCACTGGAGAAAACCCTGGGAGCAGCTGCAGGATAATCCACAACACCAGTGAACAGGTGAGTTAATAAAATCTCTTAATAAGGGAAGTGAAGTTTAATTATTAATAACAGTAAACAGTTTAAGCAGCTTTCATTCACTGTTTATCACTGTTGAACATATCAATAGTACCATCTGATGGATATCCACAATCTAGAAGTGATGCTGATTGGCCCCAAACACAGTCAATACAGGGTCACAATGAGTCTGTGTATCTGGTTTAGTTAGTGTTCAATGACGTGTGAAAGTCAAAGTGAGTCAGGTCACACAGAGAGGAGAGGGTGAACAATTAACCACCTGCACCTGTGCTGCCTTCACTCAACCTGGGATTTTCTGCCTCCTGCTAATGGTTGAATATATTCTACTGTAAAGAGGAGACTTTGATAAAGAAGTGTTTTAGATCAAACTAGTTCAGCTCTTTCTGATCAATCTAAGCACTCTTCTAACCTGGATATCAGGGATCATATGTTAGGGTTTCCTATAGAGACTCTATTTTCCCACATTCTCCTGGGGAAAGTGAATGCACCTCATAATGAAATGCAGAGCAGCTGATGGAGAAGCTGTGAGATGTTACAGAAGCTGAGCTAACATGCTAATGAACCCTTGTTCACTCCTTTAACTTTACATACACTTGTACACTTCATGTACACAAACGCTCCATCTCATAAAAGTACAATAAAAATGTATTGCATGAACATATATCGCCAAAACTCAATATATCTTGAATCACGATACACTGGCCATCTCTATGTCATTATCAATAAAATAAGGAGGCTCTTTTACTTTACAGCCAGGCCTGCATGGGGTTGACACTCCTCTGTGTAGAGTTTGCATGTTCTCATCATGCCTGTGCGGTATTTCTCTATTAGTACTCTGGCTTCTTCACACAGCCCAAAAACATGTACTGTATGTTAGAATAGCTGTGGTTTTCATAATACATTGTGTTTGTCATTATTCTCTATCCCTTTACAATTAAGGTTTCTATTTTACAAATACCTCATTTCAAAAATGTCTTAACTTATCTCTCCACAAAATACGTTGCTGCTTTGTTCCCTCTTATGTGTTAAAAGAGAATGGAAGGGTCTCTCATTGAGGTTTATTTATTTATTTCATTCAAGAGATTAAAATACATTTCTTTTTTGTCCACATTGAAAAAGAAATACATTTATAATAAATAAAGCCAATAAAGGAACCGTTGACCCCATCTCGATAGCACTTTGCGTTCCTGAGTTATAACCATTTTTCCAGATTTCCCTGTCAGAACTTTTTTACTGGCAGCCATTTTTTTCAAACCAAATGGTCAATAACTTTTGATAGGAAGATGCCACAAACTTGTGCTTTACATCGTTGAAAAGGTCTCAATGAGCTCTAAAACATATATATATATAAATATATATATATATATATAAAAAAAAAAATCAGACCTCCAGCGCCTTCTAGTGGCGAATTAGGCAAGAGAAGAAAATGTGAAATTCCACTGATGAGGTTTATCTCAGCTTGTGTATGTGCCACTGACCAAAAATCAGACCTCTAGCACCATCTACTGGGAAGTTACACAAGTTCATCTCTGAAGGCCCACACCTCAGACCCCTGGGGGCCCGGAAGGGAACCGACAAGAGGTCCGGTTCTCACATATGTTAAGGGGCCCGTTAAGCCAATAAAGGAGCCGTTGACCCCATCTCGATAGCACCTTGCGTTCCTGAGTTAGAGCCCAAAGGTCACCAAAGGTCAAGAAAAAAATTTAGAGGTCTCCGCACAGGGAAGACACCAAATGGTCAATAACTTTTGATAGGAAGATGCCACAAACTTGTGCTTTACATCGTTGAAAAGGTCTCAATGAGCTCTAAAACATATCAAGAAATCAGACGTCCAGCGCCTTCTAGTGGCGAATTAGGCAATAGAAGAAAATATGAAATTCCACTGATGAGGTGTATCTCAAGCTTCTCCAAATGCCTCTTTTTTGCGCTTGGTATCAGTTTGTCCCTGTAAGGTCCCTTTTCTTTCGCCTTCTCTTTTTGCATTACTTTTCTTCTTTTTCCTTGTCGTATCCCTCTATGCAAAAAGTAAAGCTCTGGCGAATGCGTGAAATTCTGGGGGCGTCTACCACCATCATGGCTGACGGGCTCAGACCCCCCCCAAAACAACCCAACTCACCACGTGACTCCTCACTCTCAATACTGCTTGGCCAATGCAGGATGTCTGAGGCAGGGCTCTACTGGTACATTGTCATGTTTCAGGTCATCCACAGGGTTCAAAGACTATTTAAAAGGTATTCAGTGTTAGTTGTTGTACTGTCAATTAATGCTTTAAATTATTATTACTCCTCATGAGATTGATCTAACACGGTGTAAGACTAGCTTCACTGAATGTATTTTGTTTGTGTAAAACTAAGGGACACTTTAAAGTGTACAAGTATGGGTTGTACAAAATTCCACATTTGTACATATTATGTGAAAGACTAAAAACTCTTGGGTGATCTTTACAGCATTCCTCTCTCTCCAGAAGGAGCAACAAGAGAGCTGCTGAGGAGGTGGTCCATACTTTCTGGAGAGACTATCTCCCAGACGCAGAAGGTAATTAATAGTTTAATGGTCAAATAAAATGATGTCTGTTTTTTGTGTGTTTTTATTTTAGGAAAGGTCGTAGAAGCTCGAACCTTGGACCATCAGAAGGCTGTGATTTTAGTGTGTACATTTTCAAGTTTCTAGGATCTTCCGTTGATTTTTAAGGATTTTTTCAAGAATCGTGCAGAAGACATGCAAATGAGGACATTTTATTGGTACACCTGCTTGTTAACTGACCTATATAATTGGGGCAGCTCAGTTTCACAGCCATTCAAGCTCTGATCACCACAGTGAGAGGTTCTCTTGCATTTGACTTGAAAAAATCTGTTATGTCTGTTTCCCCTTTGTATTACTCCCATATAACCCAGTACTCACCTGTTCTATTTTTTTTGCCTGTTTTTTTATCTGTTTTTTACTGACCTGTGTGTTTTTGTTCATTGATTTCTTGTACCTGTGCTTGTGTTTTACTCTACTTTTTAACAATGCGAGTCCTGCCATCTTACATCTTTATTTTCAATGCAGTGCATACGTCGGATTGCTTTTTCTTGTTTCTCATTCTGGATGCACACAAGCCTTTCTACAGCAAGGAACAGGGAGCTCCATTGCGTCTGATTGGGTCATTCACGTTCCACTATTTCAAAAGCAATGGCTGACCTGCTGGTTTTATTCCACAGGGCATTGCATTTTACAAAGCAGACCGAGACAGTCTCCTGAACATTTCGTTGCTAGCTCCTGCAGCAGTGGTGTCAAGAGTTGATATGAGATTGAGGAGATGGCATGCACACTTTTGGTGCTTTGGAAGTTGGTACTCAAGGCCGGTGTCATCGTCCAAAATAGCAGACATATTTTGATACTCCACCTCTAATTCACTTTAATCTTCTGACGCATCATCAAGGATGGAGTCTCTCTCCTTTTGTCCATCAGCAACTGTGTCTTTTTTCTCATCCACACCATATAATTGAAAAGCCTTCAGGAAGTTTGAGCCACTGTCTGTTGTTGTCTTGGCTACTTTTTCCCAGATGTGGTACTCAGAATGTATTACCTCCAATGCTGCAGCAAGGACATCAAATGTGTGCGAGCCTTTAGAGAAGTGGGGTCTATCCAGTGACAGGTGACACCTAAGTAACTACACTGGCTGACAGACCAGCAGTCTGTTGTGGTAGCAACATGGTTCACAGTGCTCAACTTTTTGATGACTGTGCTCTTCATGTTCTTTGCAGCTTCCTGTATTCTACAGCACAATATTTTCCTTGTCATTACTGTACACTGAGGTTGCAAGGTTTCTATTATAGTCTTAAAAGACGGTATCTCAACCAAAAAAAATGGTTGGTTGGCTTCACATACAAAATTTAGCACAAGCTTGTCAAGTGTTGTCTGTGTTATACACCATGGAGGGACAGCGATGGAATCTGTGGGATTCTTCAAAGGAGGTTCATCAGAAGTGGAGGATTTTTGCTTTCTCTCAGACTCTATTAAGTCAGTCTACATTGACAGTTTGTTGGGGTGAACTCTCTGTTGACAGAAATTAAATATCAATGAGGCTACAGAGGATCTATTCATTAAAATACTCATCAGACCAAATTCAAACAGAAACATTTCCTACACATAAAATTTCTGCTCATCTGAATGGTCTAGTTCAGACATAAACAACTGAAGGCCTGGGGGCCACATGCGACCCCCAAAACAAAATTGAAAGTTATGAAGTTGGAAGTTATATGAACAACATAATATACAGAAAACAACAACGAAATGTCAAGAAAATTCCAATAACAAAACAACAGAATCAAAACAAAAACAGAAAAAGCTTTAAAAAAATACAAAAAATGATCCATAAAACACTCAAAATGACAACACAGACACACTAAACAACTAACACACGACAACAAAAATGTGCTATATAGACGAGAAAATCTACAGAATGAATTTTAAAACAAGGTATTTACAAGCTTATATTAATGCTCGGATTGGTCATTCTTCTAAATGCTGACATGAATGTTGATGTCTCATCATTATGTTTCAAACATAATGCTTCATAGTACTATTATATTCTAGAAAAAGCCTTTTCCTACAGTTTTTGGTGATTGTGATTCTAAAATGGACATAGGAGCACCAGTGCTGGTTCGAATGTGCACATTTTCTGTAATCACTGTAGGCTATTTCACATTCATTTCTAAATTGGTCATGTGGAGTGGAGGCAGACATTTAGCGATTGTGTGCACACCTGGTCTGCCCATCTTTGTTGGAGACAATAAATATATCCCTATCAATAGGCTACGTGCCACAGTCCTTTAAAGTAGCTGTAATCAAACCCCTTCTCAAAAAACCTACTCTTGATTCCAGCACTTTAGCAAACTACAGGCCTATATCTAATCTTCCTTTTATTTCAAAGATTCTTGAGAAAGTTGTGGCAGCTCAGCTCTGTGACTTCCTTCAAAACAACAGCCTGTTCGAGGACTTCCAGTCAGGTTTTAGAGCTCAACACAGCACAGAGACTGCTTTAGTTAAAGTAACTAATGATCTACTCTGGGCTTCAGATGAAGGACGACTCTCAGTGCTGGTTTTATTAGATCTTAGTGCAGCTTTTGACCCTATAGATCACTATATTCTACTAGAGAGATTAGAGAAATTACTTGGAATCACAGGGACTGCCCTAAACTGGTTTAAGTCCTACCTATCTGATAGGTACCAGTTTGTACACGTGAATAATAAGTCTTCTGTGTACACTAAAGTAAGCTACGGGGTTCCTCAGGGCTCTGTGCTAGGTCCAATCCTCTTCTGTATCTATATGATCCCCCTTGGTAATGTTATGAGAAAATACTCTGTTAATTTTCACTGCTATGCTGATGATACCCAACTGTATGTATCAATGAAGCCAGGTGAGACAAATCAGCTATCTAAACTTGAGGCCTGTCTAAAGGACATTAGGGCCTGGATGGACCAAAATTTTCTTCTTAACTCAGACAAGACTGAGGTCATTGTACTGGGCCCACGACACTTTAGAGAAACCTATGCTAGCCTAACTGCCCTAGATGGCATTACTCTGGCACAAAGCACAACTGTTAGAAACCTTGGGGTTCTATTTGATCAGGATTTATCCTTCAACTCTCACATAAAACAAACTTCAAGAACTGCCTTCTTTCATCTCCGTAACATTGCTAAAATCAGATCTATCCTGTCTCAGAGCGACGCCGAAAAACTAGTCCATGCTTTTGTTACCTCTAGACTGGATTATTGTAACTCTCTTTTAGCAGGCTGCCCGAGCAAGTCGCTAAAGACACTTCAGCAGGTTCAAAATGCTGCAGCACGTGTACTGACTAAAACTAGGAGAAGAGATCACATTACTCCTGTATTAGCCTATCTGCATTGGCTTTCCATAAAATATAGAATAGAATTCAAGATTCTTCTTCTCACTTATAAAGCCCTAAATGGACAGGCACCAGTCTATCTCAAGGAGCTTGTAGTGCCATACAATCCCCCCAGAACACTACGCTCTCAAAATGCTGGCCTACTCGTTGTTCCATTCGTCTCTAAAAGTAGTATAGGAGGAAGAGCTTTCAGTTATCAGGCCCCACTTCTCTGGAACCATCTACCAACCACGGTTCGGGGGGCAGACACCCTCTCTACCTTTAAGGTTAGGCTCAAAACATTCCTCTTTGGTAAAGCTTTTAGTTAGGAACCAGCTCATAGCTCATAGTTAAGATGCAATAGGCATAGACTGCCGGTGGGGGGGTCTGGCATGCTCGGTTGGAGAGAGGTTGGAGAGGGCGTTAAGAGAGAGGTCATTTAGGTTAGAGAGGGACCGGAGAGGGTCCCATTCCTCTCTCTAACACTCCCTCTATGTCTGCTTCTTCCCTTGTGTGTTTGCTCCTGTACTCCTTCTGGCTTTTGTCTTGCAGGTCCGTGGGATCCTCAGTGTGGAGTTACAGAGTCTCAACAACTCTGTCTCCACCCTTTCCTCTGCACACACCCAACACAGCATAACGTGGATGGCTGTTCATCATAGGAATGGGATCCACACAAGGTTCCTGCTGCTTAACAGAAGGTTTTCCTTGCCGCCATGATGAATTCATGTTGGGTGTGGGATACATATGTATGTGTATATACGTATATATGCATATGTGTGTATCCATAAAATGAAGAGTCTGTCCTTAAGACTGCTCTACTGTAAAGTGTCTTGAGATACCATTGGTTATGATTTGGCGCTATACAAATAAAAGATTGATTGATTGATTGATTGATTGATTGAATTGTAATTAAACATTAGTAATTAAGAACATAATTGTAATTAAGTTTCTGAGGATGAAAAAATATAACTGAGTTGTAATTGAAAATGTAATGTTAAGTGAAAAATGTAATTGAGGCCAAGCCTGCAGCTCAGTAAGCTGTGTGTGCTGTGTGTCCTATCCTTCAGAATAAAAGTCAACTTCCACATGGTGGAACCAGTGACCCTGGTCCTCTGTAGACTTCGCACACCCAGTGACACTTTCCATTCAAACCAATTCGAGAGCAGTTAAAGGACGTAAACACGCCCTGACAGAACCCTTAGCCCCACCCCCATCAATCTGTGACCTGTAGGTAACAGTGAGTAAAGGCCTCAGCGAGAATTGAACTCACAACCCCTGGTTTAACAGATCAGTGCTTTTACCTCTGAGCTATGAGACCCTGTCTGTGTCTGTGTGTGTGTGTGTGTGTGTGTGTGTGTGTGTTAGTGTGTGTGTCCATTGTTATGTGATAAATACATTTATTTATATAACTAAATAATATCTGCTGTTATTGAGGAAGTTTAGTATTATTTGTGCCATAGTATCTAGTCATCTTCCCCCTCCCAGTGTTTCCTGAATGGGGTCCTGACTCCCAGGTTGAGAACCCTTGTGTTAAAGAATACTGCAGAGCCTTCATGTAGTTCTGAGCTGCCTGCAGCCAATCAGAGCCACTCATGGAGGGTTTGAAGCTACAGATGCTGCAGGGTGAGAAAACACACACACAAACACACACACACACTGATCATCTGTAGTTTAAAGATGTGTAGCTCTGTGGGCCTGTACTACAAAGCTGGATACGTATATCCTGGATTTATCTCCGTTAGCGGGTTTCACCTAACCAAACATTCTCTGTCAGAGAGCAGCTGCACTATGAACTGAGATATCAACTCACTCTCTTAACCCAGGTGATTTCAGCCTGGCTACGTGCACGCTCCTGTGACAGGGGTGGGAAAGGACCCCCACACTTTGTGTATAGCAGCACAACTGCTGTATGTTCCTGCTGAGGCTGTCAGCGTCACCACAGTGTATAATGAAAGTGTATAATGAATGAATGAATGATCTGATTGGTCCGTGGATACAGAAAGTGTCTGACACACACAGCCTCAATCAGCTGACTAGGCATTTTACAAAGATTATCATTCAAAAGTATTAATATTGTTCATTTTTAGTGAGTCACACATAAACCTTTTAGTTTCTGGGCAAATATAGAATAAATGTTCCAAGGCTTCATCAATGTCTCTATATAAACCACACAGTTGTCACTATTTGGACTTGTGTGAGAGTTGGTATTACAGACCTTTACATGTTCCTTCCTAAAGGTGATGAATCCACAAAGATCCTTTTCTCATTTCAAATATGATGTTTCATACCAAAATATATATTTTAGTTGATAAATTGTCCATAAATAAAGTCTATCAATAAATGTAACAGTCAGTCCTTTACTAAATAGTGCTCTTTAATTTGGCTATAGCTGTAGCTTGTTCTGCTCAACACCTCTTCCTTCTTGCTTGGTGAATCAGAACACGACACTTGTAAAGATATATAAGGAGGTTCCTGCAAGACATGCAAAAAGTATATCCTCATAAATATCATTACTGCTATTGTTTCCTAGCTTCTCTATAATCACATGGACCAGATTATCAATCTGTATGATAATCTAGACCTTAAAACCATGGGACTTTATCTACTCTCAGATCAAAAACACACATTGACTTTTAATGAGCAGCTCGAGCAGCCAATAGTAATGCTTAAAACAGCTCATAAGATTGCTGTGTTGGTAGAAAGACCTCTGATTGGCTGACATCCATTCTGTATTGATAAACTTCATTTTCAGAACCTGGAGAAGGAGAAGAGATTCACTGTCTACTCAGAACACTTTGGATTACAATTCGCTCAAAGATAATTATGGACTTTTGACCAAATAACATTAAAAAAATACATACTGCAGCTTTAAACTAAGGGATGAGTACTGCTGAATTTTCTACTGCCAACTTTCTGGGTGTTTAGAACCGTGATCGTTTTAACTAAACCAAATTTTTACACATTTTTGCAGCTTCATAGGCCAGTTAGCTCAGCTGGTCAGAGCGTGGTGTTAATAATGCCAAGGTCATGGGTTCAAACCCCATACTGACCAGATATTAATCAAGGACCATAAACCTGCTTTCATGTGTTGTAAATGTTAGTGTATGAGTCAGAAAGGACAAGGTATAAATATGTATACAATAAACACAGATACAGAATATCTAAACTGTTAATCATTACCAAACCTGGAAGAAAATTCACAAACAGCCAAAAATCTAGAATGACTGTCAGTAAAGAAGCTTCTTTTTGACATCTTAATAAATCAGCAAGTAGGACAAATACCAATTTATTGATGAATAATCCCAGAACAATTTAGGTTAAATACTAATAATACTTACTTTGTATGTGTATGCCTTGTGTATTCAGGTGTCCAACCATCATTTTGTATCCACAGTTGTGATGGAGCTGCAGAATGTAGGTTATACTTTCATCCAAATCATTGTCTTACAATGTAGTGAATAAATCATGGACTCTGTTTATCCAAAACAATGAGAAAGGTCACAATAGACATGAAATGAAAACTGTCTGTGAAATGATCAAACCATTGTATGTAATAAAAACTCATAGACTAATAATAATGTAGCCTATTTTTAATGATCAAACATGTACATATATTAGCACACTATAGCTACAACTGTGCTTGTTTTGACAAAGTAAGTTTTACTGAACTCTAAATTAAAACTACTGCTAACCTGGACAGATGCTAGAGATAACAAGGACAAAACAATACTAGATGACTTTATACATTAGCTGATATTAAGGACAAGGGCTGATGTGCTGTTAAAACAGACCAGATTGTTTTAATGTAGCCTAATTGTTGTGTAGTTTACATGACATTAGAACCTGAACATATGCCATATAATATGACCAGTCTATAGATTAATAATATTAGTATTGAAATGGAATAGCAATGCAACGTTAGCCTAGCCTACTATTAATACACATTAACATGAGTAATATTTACACACATATATAGTTCTACTGTTGCTACTTTCAAACAAGCAAGAGTTACAAAACAGATGTTGACAGAAGTAGGTTAAAATGACCTTATCTCATAATGTACCATCCTCACACTAATTGTTCTCTCACTCACACTGAACATCTCTGTGATGTCCAGAGCAGTGTTCTCTGAATGGAGGTGAGCCTCAATCATATGGGGGTAAAAAGTAGGAGGGGCATCTGAAGGTTGTTTCTTCAGTCTCTGAGAAGATGCAGAACTGGTGGGAAATTTCTTCCAGACCATCAAACACTGCTGGGTCAACTTCTAAATCCATATCAGAGTTTAGCTGAGCTAAGCTGTTAATAAAACTATCCAGATAAAAGTGAAGGTCGTCATTTGGTGAATTGTTTTCAACTTCATCAGCTAAAGCTCGTAAGTCATTCACTAAAACTCTGAAATCAGCCATCTTCACGTCTTCATCTAAGCCACGCCCATCTGCTGCAACAGGAAGTGGATCTGATTGGATCGCTCAGTTGACCAATCCTGAATGAGACTGAGGTTAGTCCCTCCTCCCTCATTAGCATATGGACACAGAAATGTGGAATTAAATAAATGTGGAAATAAATACATGTTGAAAAAATAATGTATAAATAAATACATGTATAAATAAATAAAAGTAGAAATAAATAAAAGTTCAAATAAATAAATGTTGAAATAAATAAAAGTAGAAATAAATAAATGTTGAAATAATTAAAAGTAGAAATAAATACATGAATAAATAAATAAATGTATAAATCAATTTAAGACATTTATTTGTTTATATCAGATTTATTTACCAGTTTTTATTAATTTATTCATGCATTTAATTATCTCTTTATTTATATATTCATTATTTTAATTATTTATTCCAATATTTATTAATACATTTATTTATTTATACGTTTGGCAGGTTTGGTCCTCTATAGTCCCTGAGCACCAGTCAAACAAAGTTATGTTTATAGAAATACACAAAAAGAGGATTTAAAAGACATTCATAATTTAAAACTACAATTATGAATAAAAACTGTGTTTAAAGTGCTGATGAAAAAAATAGAATACTGATATTCTACAAGTCAGTTTAAATCTAAACAACTTAACGTAATATTGCATATTACGGTACATGTAACATAATGGAATGATGTCTTTCTGTCTATCAATTATCACCATGGTACATCACAAGTAAATAAGTCATGGAGCTTCCTCACCCATTCCCTCAGACAGGCCTTAAGTCCTGATGCACAGGAGAACATTCTACCACAACAACTCCCACTCTGAGCCACCATCAGACGTCCATCCAGTGGTGGACCATCAGGGCCAGCAAGGCCTTCTCTGCTGGCCTAAACATAATCAGAAAATAAATTTCATTTTAATATATTTTTTTCATAAATATGTATTAAATTATTCCTCATAGTCTTTTCTCTTCATTTCATAGCTTTCCTCTTGGTTGCGCTGCTTCCAGGATTGTATATTTATCTTATAGCTTTCATTCAATCATATTTGAGCTGTCACGTGTTGCCAGGCTCCACGAAATCTTCCCGAGGCCTTCAGAATTAACAGTGGGTGGGGCCTGTACACTTAAATAAACTGAAACAGACAGATTGTGATAACCAATCAGATATCAAGTTGGTGACATCAGGGCCAGCTAGCAGGTCTCACGTTGAACGTGACACGTTCTGACGTTCACGTCCTCTGATTGGATACGCACTAGTGAGAGGCAGCGCTATGCAAAGTAGAGTGACGTTAACCAAATGGAAGCTGGTGTCCCGTTAGGTCGTCCAACCCCCGCGCCAGCTAACCTGTCCCAGCCAGGAAAAGGGTTTGTGCGCCACTTTCAAAGCAGCAACACATGTTCAGAGAGACTCGGCTTTCCGCACTAGCCTCCATGTCGATAGAAAAGGACTTATTGGTGGAATAAGCGGGGATAGTCGTTTTGGTGAGTACAGTTTTTTTTTTCTTCTTTTTTTTTTCTTTATTTTTGCGATTTTATTTCGTAGGCCCTGTCTTGACAGTCTGGCGGAGCGGTCTGCACCGTGCCGCGCCGGGCGCAGCCTGTACTTTACTGTGGAGACAGAGCCAATAATGTGCTGGTACCTGGCACACCTGTGACTTCAGTGAAGGGACTGAATTGTTTCACTTTAATCTAAATGAAACGTTCAAGGAGGAGGCTACACCATTTCACCACTATCGGAAATGAATGAATGGAACTGCTTTACGGGTGAGACAATGTGCTGTTTAGTGGACTTTTTTAGACTAATTGCCTTTATTTGTAAGTTGTGACAGTATCCAAGCGATCATATAACTTTTACTTTACTACTCTTAATTGTTAATACGGATGTATTGATTTTAAATGATCCGGAAAAAAAGTAGTTGTACTTGACTATGTTTGTTTCTGTATAAATGTATGGTTTAGAGAGACATGGCGTCATAATGATGGTATTAAGAGGTGGATTCATTCAGTGTAGGACATCACTGAAGGCCTATGTGTGAAATGCACGGCTCGCCACTGGTGTGACCCAGACTTTGTGTTGGCCGGCAGGTTGTGGGTTCAAGTCCAGCTCACAGCAAGGAGCACGTCTGGTGACTCTGTTAAAATACACCAGAAATATCTATATAGAGGTACAGGTGACACTGTCTATGATATTTCACTATTGCTTTTTGCATCTTTTCCTTTGTGTGAGGGAGTGTAAAAATTGTCCCCTGCCTTTGTGCAGCTAGCGCTCTACCATTTGAGCTAATTCCCCTCTCACTGAGAGGATTGGGAGTTGATGAAGTAGGTGAGTGTAGCTGCTCAATAGAACAAGAGTATTTAGTTACTTTGAAGGAGTAAACCAGGAAAGCTGGTCAACACAGTGAAACTGTTCTTCCTGATGGACAAGCTTTTCCTACATGTTGGTGGATTCTGAAGAGAATTCTTCTTCTTCTAATCGTCAAATCATCTTCTTACAGAACATTCTAAGAACTGTTTATAATCTATCTATGATCACCCCTTTTCCTACATTACAGTAGCAAATACATTTTTGGCATCCTGTTATCAGACCATTGCTGCTGTTAATAAATGTATTGTCTCATTTTTATGATTTTGATTAAATACACGTTTTAAATTGCCTGATATTTGTACTCATTCAGTGATGATTCAAAGGAAGAAAATCACAGAGTAAAAAAAACAATGAGCACTGGAATCAATGTGTCACATTTATTTCATTTAAAACACTAAACAACAAACTTTGGTAACAATAAACAGTCCAACATGCAGCAGCAACATAAATCAAACATTAAACTATGGACACAATACAAAAGACAACTAATCACTATTCAACAATAACAACTTCCCGAACTGTTGGTGTCCATTTTCCAGCTGACAGCAGGTTTATGTTGGAATCCTGTGCAGCCTGATCTCTGGGTTCTTCGGTCCAACACTGGAACCAGAAGGTGTCGTCACCATCCGTGTGTCGCTGGGATCTGAAGATGATTCCTGCTCCATGTCTCCATCCACACAGAGATGTGAGTGGAGAACAGATGAAGTGCTGAAGGTCTTCCCACACTCATCACATCTGAGAACAGTCTTCTCATGAACTCGTTGGTGGTGATTAAGGTTAGATTTCCACTTGTAAGATTTTCCACATGTGTCACATTTATGAGGTCTTTCTGATGAGTGGCTGCTTTGGTGAGATTTTAAATCTCCATATGTTGTAAAAACTTTGTCACACTGGTCACAGGGACACACTTCATGTCCAGTGTGAGATCTCAGGTGGATGATGAGGGTTCTTTTGTGTTTATATATTTTCCCACAGTGGTCACAGTGATACAACTCTGTTCTGGAGTGAGTCTGCATGTGCCTCATTAAAGATGATCTATGTGTAAAAGTCTTTCCACATTGTTCACATCTGTGAGCTTTGATTCCACGATGAATGAGGAGATGTTGACGGAGGTTTCCAGATCGACTAAAAGTCTTTCCACATTCATCACACGTGTGAGGTTTCTCTCCATTGTGAACAAGCTGATGGGTCTTCAGGTGTTCTTTCTGAGCAAAAGCTTTTCCACACTCGTCACAGATGAAGAGTTTTTCTTCAGAATGGATTCTTTGATGTCTAGTGAGCTTTGATTTACAGCTAAAGGCCTTCCCACACTGGTCACATGTATGTTTAGCTTTAACTCCAGCTTGGCTCTGCTGTTGAACTCTTTGCTCTGAAGTTTTTCTCTTATATTTGTTTCTTTGTTGTGGCTGAGCTTCATTGTCCTGAGAGCGTTGAGGTGTCACTTTGTTCTGGCTTCCAGAGTCCTGTAGAACAGTTAGAGATTAAACACAGAGAAGGAACCAAACAAACATTTATTTCTAAATGTGTTCCTAGAAAGAACAGTGGCTGTTAAAGATGGATCAGACATAGCATTAGGCTTCAGTAGGAGATCAATTTCAATAGAACATCCACATGGACGTCAGGAACCAAAGTTTACCAGCAGAACATTGACCAAAGCATCACTGCCTCCACAGCTCAGTGGCAGGATGGACATTAGTACTTGTCTCTTATCAAATGAAGCTTATTTACATCTTATTAAATAATGTGGAGAAAATATAAGGAGAAGCTCGACTTCAATTCACTCATTTCTCACCATGTTTGCTGTCACGGCTGAGTGGTTCCACAATCCTCCATTCACCTGTAACATCAGCATAGAATCAGCTCCACCTGAAGGATAGAAGAGACAGAATGAACATGAAGGATCTAGAAATATTCATCCATCCTTTGCAGTGTCATCACTTTGAAATTGACTAAAATGATCAGTTTGTTCAGAGATCACATGATGTGGAGGAAAATATTTAGATTTTGTGGCTGAATAATTTAAATTCCCATTGATTTGTAAATGAAGGTCTTCAGAGGAAACAGTTTGACTTTGAGGTTTGACTTTGTTCTTACAGGATTAATGAACAACTTGTAATGAGCTCATGACTGGCTAATTATGGTCCTATAATATCTGTGTTAATAGAATCATAGACAGAATGACAGAATCTACCAATAAAAATAAAATCCACTGTTAAATGCAGAAAGTGGCATAATGTGAATGAAACGCTGTCATCGTGAGGTTAAGGGAAATGTTAAAGGGGACCGTTCATTTGGTGCACCCCAGCACCCCTCCTGGTCCTGAGCTAAACAACATGTTAGCAAAGTGGCTACCTGAATAGCAAAGTGGCTACCGTGGACTCCTTCAGGTTCCTGGGATCTACAATCTCACAGGACCTGAAGTGGACCTCCCACATAGACACAACCAGGAAAAAGGCACAGCAGAGGATGTACTTCCTGCGTCAGCTGAGGAAGTTCAACCTGCCCCAGGAGCTGCTGACCATGTTCTACACCTCCATCATTCAGTCTGTTCTGTGCACCTCCATCACTGTCTGGTTTGGATCTACAACCAAACTAGACAGACACAGACTACAAAGGATAGTCAGGACTGCAGAAAAGATCATTGGTGTTGATCTGCCCTCCATCCAAGACTTATACCTGTCCAGGGTCAGGAAACGGGCAGGTAGCATCACTGCAGACCCCTCACACCCTGCACACAATCTGTTTAAACTCCTCCCCTCCGGCAGACGCTACAGATCACTGTACGCCAAAACTACCCGCCATAAAAACAGTTTCTTCCCCCAGGCTGTCACTGTGATCAACTCTAAACAGTCATAGAGTGTCAGTCCTGTTTCTGTTACTGTGAAACAACCCTGGAACAACCTGTCACTGCGAAATGTTCATGGACATAAACTTTTTCATTTAAATGTTCACCTGCACTACTCATCATTGCACTACTGCACTATTATCTTATTATTATTATTAGTGTATTTTTATTTTATTTCATTATTATTATTATTATTATTATTATTATTATTATTATTATTATTATTATTATTATTATTATTATTTTTATCTTGTTATTTTTATTTAGTTTGCACATATTAGTCTAACTACTCTTATATTTATGTTTATACTTCTTTTTTTAATTTATTTTTCTTTATTTTATTTATTTTTCTTTATTCTAGTTGATTGTTATTATTTAATGTTACACTACCTGAGAGAGCACAGGTCACCAAAAGAAATTCCTCGTGTGTATTCATTCACCCCTGGCCAATAAAGTTGATTCTGATTCTGATTCTGATGTTGAAGCGTCCACCTGAAACACGTCTAAACTACCAAAATACTGAGCAGACCAGTTCCCACGTAACGTTTATGTGTCTGTGAAGCTACGGCCATTTCTGGTGAAGAGCTGCAGTTGTTCTGTTGTTGTGGACGAGACCAACGATGACAGGGATTGTAGAGTCTGAAACATCATAGGTTCATGATAACTTGATAGCTTCTAATACTGTACAATATTCTGCCCTCTAGTGGTGAAATAACTGATGCATTTGTTTTTGTTTAATCATTATCGTCTGGAATGATGTCATCAGGATCATTTAAATTAGTTTAATTTAAATGAAGTTAATCAAACTTAATCAATAAACCTGATCAGATTCAGTAAATCATTGATCCCTGAGGGTAAATATGTTGATATTAATGCTGCTCTCATACATATTTATATATATAATTAAAAAAAAACGTTTTTTGTTTAAATGTATTTGCAATATATTGCTAGAATATTTCTAATTAAATGAAATTTAAAAAAAAAAGAATCACTTGTGTAAATAAAACAGAAAACAAAATATCCCTGAACTTATTGATTAAAGTCAGGTCATGTTCTCCACCACAGATCCTGGATCAGTACCAGTAGTGGGCGGTTAAGGAAGAATTGTTGGTAGAATCGTGCACTTTGGGTTAAAAACATGAAACTTGGCACATAGAAAACATTATGAAAAATATATACAAGCCTCTGTTATAAAGAAATATATCTGGTTCTGGTTAAGGTTAAATTGGTATTTAGTGCAGTCGTTCCCAATCTTTTTTGGACAAATCTTAAAACATTACCTTTAAAACGTGTGAACAAGTCTGTAACAGGTTCGTTCGTGCAGTCGCTTCTTAAAGATCCTGAGTGTCAATGTTCTTTTTCTGAGTATCAATGTTCTTTTTCTGAGTATCAATGTTCTTTTTCTTCTGGGTTCTATTCTTCAAAGCCACATTTAATGTCAAAATGATGTCATAATGACTTTGAAAAATAGAATCATCGTCATAAAGTAAGCACATATTTGCCTGTGTTGCTATAGGAATAAATTAAGACAAGACTTGCAATAAAAACAAAGCTTCAAAATGATGGTGTGGAAATCTTGTTAAACTGAGGCAAACAGCTGTGTGCTTATGTTACAATACTGTAACTAATTATTTATTATAATAAAGACAACAATATATCTTTTTAGGCGTAGGGTAGTGTTTGCTACATTTATAATGCAAACTACTTTTATTTTTTACATTAATTTTTACCAGATTTACATCAACAAATTGTGAAATTTTTGGCAATTGTGTGCTTTAATGTGTGCTAAATAAATAAATAAATGAAAATGAAATGGAGCCTCAGGGATCATAAAATTGTTAATATCTCTAGAATCTATTGACATGTTTTAAATTGGACTTTCCTAATAATCTTGACAAAGGTTTGTACTTTTGGCTTCACTTCAGTTCTCACTCACTTTCTCTTTTGTTCACAGCTTGAAGAGCTCAGCACCTCCATGTGTCCTTTCAAAATAAAATAAATGGTATAACCACCACTCACTCCTTCCCTCTTGTCACGGCCACCACCATTATACTTGAGCTCCACACTTGTCACCAGACTGTTTGAATGGATTTCACAACACAATAAGCTCAATATACACAACTATGACATCACATTTTTTGACTGTAATTGGTTAATCATGACCTTGTAACTTTTACAACTAAAGCTACCTCTTTTTTTCACTGTAGAATGACATTGCAGGATTTGATCCATAGAGATGCTCTGGCCCCTTCAACGGCCTGCAGCCTATGAAGGTGAAGGTTCTAAAGGTAAAGGAGGAGGTCAGGGTGGTGTCATGGATAAAGAATAGTGGCTTCCTTTGTTTACATTAAAGTGTTCCTGAAAGTTAAGTTTGATTAAAGAATCTTCTATTCAAAAAAGTCAGTCTTTACTTGAATCACAAACACTCATTGCTATGTTATCTGCACAGCTGAACAGGTAGTAGCAGCACCAAGAATAAGGTAAATGTAGGTGAAATGAATATTATCAATATCTGTAAAAGATAAAGATTTTATGAATGCAGAGTAGTCAACTGTTTTTAGAGACAATATTACATACGTACACACTAAGCATGTGGAGATTAATCGATATGAATCGGTATCTAGATATAAACATGTGCGATGCGAGAATATGGATTCATTCAGTGGCATCGGTACAATTTACAGGTGAAATCGAGATGCATCGGTCACTGCGTGCCTGCATCGATAAAATCCATGGTTGCATCCATTTTTTCATCCATCCATCCATCTATTTTCTGACTCGCTTGTTCCTGTTTTCAGGGTCGCAGGGCAGACATAAATGGTTATCATGACCTCTGACCTTTGTGATAATGTAAGACTAAAATAGATGGCAAGATGGCGCCTATGTTTGGCTGTGCCGCTGCCTCTCACCCCCAGCCTGTGAGCCAGATAGCAAAATATTAGGTGACATGTAGGAGGTAGCAGTGCACCTTTGGATGAGAGATCATCCATGCTCAGCAGTAATTCGGAAATAAGTTCAATTTGGAATTAAATCGGGCCAGTGTTTGTGTGATTTGTGTGTGTGTGTGCCCGTGTGCGTGTGTGAGATACTTTTTATTTTATTTTTTTCAGCCTAAGCAGTGATTAAATGTGCTTTATATATAGACTTAACTTGTACACAATGGTGGTAATAGGTTAAAGATAAAGTCTGGTCTTTAATGGAGTGAGGCTGGATTAATTACATTTAAACTGCACTCCAAAAACTAATTCAGGGGACCTTTAGTCATAACTTAAATATTTATATTGTTGTGAGATAAAAAATCAAGTTCAGAAATAATGTTAGACTTTTTACTTGTAATTGTTATCTTATTGAGTTCGGATGACACACAAATTATGCCTATTGATACAATGTACAATCATGACTTGTCTGAGTTTAAAATGATCAGTTAATCAAAAAAATATAAAATTTTAAGTTCATTTGACGTGAAATACAACTTGATGACGTATAAACAGCCGGCAGTTTGCCTCTCAAGCGGACCAGCGCGAGCAGGGTGTAAGGCTCACGGAAGCTGTTGTAAATGGTAAGTAATTTTATTCTTAATCACACATATTTGTATTTGTTCAGAATTCTGTTGGTGAAAGCCTACTGTAAGACAAAGAAGCAATATTCTATCTCTCCGAATGACGGGCGAGACAGACGCTCCGGTTAGCTTGCCCCTGCGTTTATGCGGACCGCAGTCCGGTTGTAACGGTTGTAACGGCCAATTCAATGATCGCAGAAATTATAGGGTTCTTGTTATGGAGCGTTTCACCCTAACGTTACAGTGGTACAGACCATTGTAATGGGCTTAAAATGTTAAAAAGATCGCTAATGTTGTTAGCCACGAGACTAACGCAAATCGTTATGCTAATCGTTGCACTAGCCTTTATGCTAACGCAGGCATATGTATGAGTTACATTGAAGCTAGTCGGCTGGTAGGCTAGGCTACTAGCCTAAAATGGCAGGTTACTGTTGTCTGTGTATACTGATAAGTATACAATATTACAGATACTGACATAAACATATGAAGAAGGTTGTTTGTGGTTGCTTATTGTTCAAGCAATTATTAGATTTGATACCAAACCACCAAGAGCTCATTTTTACCATTAGAAAACGATGTAACTGAAACCAGACAGACCCGCATAACCAGCGTTGCTAAGCAACCTTGTTCCGGCGCGAATAAATGATAAATAAAACTTAGCTTATTTGATTTAGCCTTTTGTTCTGACTATCAGACCCAGATAGATGAAATTATAAATTATGATAATCTGCATCAATGACAGATTTTTTTTTTTAACCCTTCCATAACTATTTGTGTCATGTTTCATTCATAAATAGCCTATAACAGGCCTATTCAACTAGCGGCCCCCTTTTAATTTTTTTGTGGCCCGCTAAAAGCTGCCAGAAACTCAGTTTGACTTGTATGATTACAATGCGCAAGTATCAAACCTATATCAGAATTGGTTTAAGACTGGACTTCATAGTAAGCCAGTAGTAGTATCTGCTGATGTATAAACATCTATGGGTAACTATGGCAACACAGAAGGGAGAGGGTAGCGTGCACATAAACGCTGATTGGCTGAACAAATGGTTTGACCTGTGTGCTTAAATAAAAAAGTAAAACTGCTTTGACTGAAGAACACAGCGGAAAACCTTGGATAAGAAAAGCTGATGATTAGTTTAATAATGTCTCTTTCAAAACCAAAAAGACACAAAATAGACGGTGAAAATTTCCAATTTCAGGGCGAAGAGACCTACAGTTATTTATTTACGTTACACACCTTAAAATCTGTCAGGTGTTTGTTCAATGTTGCCATTAATGTGACAGCAAAGTGGGTCAAATGGAAGGATTTGTTCTTTGAACTTATGGTTAGAAATGTTTCTTAAAATTGCTTTTTAAATAAAATGATTGACTTTGGCCCACGAGCCTTCTGTAATTTTCATATTTGGCCCACCTGCAGTTGAAATTGAATAGCCCTGGCCTATAATATGCTATAAGCATTACTGATCTTTCAACTATCAATTTTTTTTAGCATGTTGCTGGCTGTTTACATGGATCAGCTGTCTGTCACCAAACAGCTTTCGTTCTCCACTATTTTGTAGTTCACAGTAACCTTGTTTAGTATCAAAACCCACTGCTAATTAATGTTGATTAAAGTATTATCTAACTTACGTGTCATTCATACATTTGCAGGGTAAACATTAGGTAGCAATACAATAAATCAATATCAGTTACATCGTGCATGCTTTTTCATTACTCTGGCATGGTATGAGGCTTTTTCTTCCTAATCGTCAACCCAAAATAATTGATTAAAATTATATAATTACATAGAAAATAATATTTGACTTTTTTATGTTAGCTGAATTGTGAATGTTGTAAGCTGGTATTTGACTTAAAAAAAACGAGCCTGAGGTAATCTCAAATGCTAATTAATTGGACTGTTCATTTAATTATCTATCTATTTAGGCTTTGTCTACTTCTGAATGATTAAAAAATACAAAACTTTGATGGACAAAATATGAACCTAAGGGCATTTTTATCGTATTTGTGCTGCGTCGGCATGGGGTCAAAATGATGCTTTCTGGTGGTCCTATAGTTTCAACAAGATGGTGAATCATTATACAGATCAAATTTCTAATTTGGAAGTGATAGATGAACTACAGAAAAAAAATCCTGTCTGTAAATTGATTTTTTGATTCAGAAATAGCATCTTTTCTATAATCATTTAATTCCAGATTTTCAAGCTGAGACGTGGTCAGCCTCCTGAAGAAAGTGGGGATCTCCTTATAAATTCCGTTATTTTGCTGTGTGCCAAGGACAACAACTCCAGCATTGCTCTTCACCTGCATCCTATTGTCGTGGACCAAGGGGTTCAAGTTGAGACGTGGTCAGCCTCCTGAAGTATGTATGAATAAGCATGGAGTGAGACAGAAACATAAAATATGGCCTTGCAAGATCTGTAAATTTGCAACCCCTACTAAAGTTTTTTTGTGTCTTAGGAGAATGTAGCCAAAAATTTTGCTGTTTGGACTTTTATGAATTGTTTTTTACTTATATCATATATGTGTATGTATGTATGTATGTATGTATGTATGTATGTATGTATGTATGTATGTGTATATATATATATAATATTTTTTACTTTCATTGTTTACTGTAATTTGAATAAATAGTTCTAATTTTGAATAATACTGTCTGAATTTCTGTTCTTTTTGAGCACCAGGAAAGAGTCCCTTAGCTGCTGTCCAGTTTCCAGGTTTTGACATCGCCCTCATGCCTCTAAATACTCCTAGCAACCTTTCAGAAGGTATTTGTCATTTCCTTGCAGTCAGCTGTTTTCCCTCAGCCACCCTCAAACAAACAGAAACACATACACCATCTTCATCTTTCTCAGATTGTTATAATCATTTGATTTGAACTCCTTGTTTCAAAAAGACAGCAAGGCTCTGTAGCTACTAGACAGCCGCGGACTCCGTCATTTGGCCTCACTGTGTATTTATGCTGTTCTGTTTATTTTGTCTCGTTCTGGGCTCCCAAATAGGCTACCAGATGTCCAAGATGTAACACATTGTTTTGTTTGATGTTTGAACGAATGAGTGAATGAATATCAACCTGTCAGATTGCCAGCTGGTCACGCCTCCAGGATAACACCAGCTGATAAAGACACATAACGATATATAAAAGCCAGGGAGAAAGTATGCTGCCCTGAGGAGGACTATTGTTTGTGGTCCAAGTGTCTGAAACAATCTTCCCCAGCCACATGTGCTGTCTCCGGTCCATCAGAAAGTCAGTGATCCACCTAGAGAGGGAGTCAGGCATGCTGAGCTGGTATAGAGCTTGTCTCGTAGCAGTCCAGGTAGGATCGTGCTGAAGTCCACAAAATCAAAAATCTCCAACTCTCTTAGAACTTTGACTGCTTTGTAGACAGGCACCACCATGGAGGAGCCCGCCCACAAGGCAGTCAAGGTTCTAAGAGACAACCACACAACCAAGGTTGGAGGTTTGAGCAACTTAGCCTTCTCGGAAACACAAGAAAATGCCCTTAGAAGTTAGGACAGGGATGAACTTAATTAATAAGTTCCTGTTACTTAGAAATGTGTTTATTGTGACCAAAAAGCTACTTCACCATACTTAAAATATAATTTTGGATCAACTTAAATACTTGCATTCATGTTGACCATTTTTAAGTTCCTGTTACTTAAAAAATTGTTTTATTGTGAGCAAAAAGCTATTTCACCATACTTAAAATATTGCTTTGAATCAATGTAATTCTACCAGCAGTTGGCTCAACTTAAAAATTCTAGTGGAAACTGTTAACATATTTTTTTTTGTTGACCCAATGTTTTATTTATTAGAGTGTGAGTGAGAACTGAAGTGAAGCCAAAAGCACAAACCTTTGTCAAGATTATTAGGAAAGTCCAATTTAAAACATGTCAATAGATTCTAGAGATATTAACAATTGTATGATCCCTGAGGCTCCATTTCATTTTCATTTATTTATTTATTTAGCACACATTCAAGCACACAATTGCCAAAAATTTCACAATTTGTTGATGTAAATCTGGTAAAAATTTACATAAAAAATAAAAGTAGTTTGCATTATAAATGTATCAAACACTACCCTACGCCTAAAAAGATATATTGTGGTCTTTATTATAATAAATAATTAGTTACAGTATTGTAACATATGCACACAGCTGTTTGCCTCAGTTAAACAAGATTTCCACACCATCATTTTGAAGCTTTGTTTTTATTGCAGGTCTTGTCTTAATTCATTCCTATAGCAACACAGGCAAATATGTGCTTACTTTATGACGATGATTCTATTTTTCAAAGTCATTATGACATCATTTTGCCATTAAATGTGGCTTTGAAGAATAGAACCCAATAGAAAAAGAACATTGACACTCAGGATCTTAAAGAAGCGACTGCACAAATGAACCTGTTATGGACTTGTTCACACGTTTTAAAGGTAATGTTTTAAGATTTGTCCAAAAAAGATTGGGAACGACTGCACTAAATACCAATTTAACCGTATCCAGAACTAGATATATTTCTTTATAACAGAGGCTTGTATATATTTTTTATAATGTTTTCTATGTTCCAAGTTTCATGCTTTTAACCCAAAGTGCACGATTCTACCAACAATTCTTCCTTAACCGCCCACTACTGGTACTGATCCAGGATCTGTGGTGGAGAACATGACCTGACTTTAATCAATAAGTTCAGGGATATTTTGTTTTCTGTTTTATTCACACAAATGATTCTTTTTTTTTTTTTAAATTTCATTTAATTAGAAATATTCTAGAAATATATTACAAATACATTTAAACAAAAAATGTTTTTTTTTATTATATATGTAATATAAAGATGTATGAGAGCAGCATTAATATCAACAAATTTCCACTCAGGGATCAATAGTTTACTGAATCTGATCAGGTTTATTGATTAAGTTTGATCAACTTCATTTAAATTAAACTAATTTAAATCATCCTGATGACATCATTCCAGACTATAATGATTAAACAAAAACAAATACATCAGTTATTTCACCACTAGAGGGCAGAATATTGTACAGTATTAGAAGCTATCAAGTTATCATGAACCTATGATGTTTCAGACTCTACAATCCCTGTCATCGTTGGTCTCGTCCACAACAACAGAACAACTGCAGCTCTTCACCAGAAATGGCCGTAGCTTCACAGACACATAAACGTTACGTGGGAACTGGTCTGCTCAGTATTTTGGTAGTTTAGACGTGTTTCAGGTGGACGCTTCAACATGTTGTTTAGCTCAGGACCAGGAGGGGTGCTGGGGTGCACCAAATGAACCGTCCCCTTTAACAATTCCCTTAACCTCACGATGACAGCGTTTCATTCACATTATGTCACTTTCTGCATTTAACAGTGGATTTTATTTTTATTGGTAGATTCTGTCATTCTGTCTATGATTCTATTAACACAGATATTATAGGACCATAATTAGCCAATCATGAGCTCATTACAAGTTGTTCATTAATCCTGTAAGAACAAAGTCAAACCTCAAAGTCAAACTGTTTCCACTGAAGACCTTCATTTACAAATCAATGGGAATTTAAATTATTCAGCCACAAAATCTAAATATTTTCCTCCACATCATGTGATCTCTGAACAAACTGATCATTTTAGTCAATTTCAAAGTGATGACACTGCAAAGGATGGATGAATATTTCTAGATCCTTCACGTTCATTCTGTCTCTTTTATCCTTCAGGTGGAGCTGATTCCATGCTGATGTTACAGGTGATTGGAGGATTGTGGAACCACTCAGCCGTGACAGCAAATATGGTGAGAAATTAATGAATTGAAGTTTGGTTGCTGACGTCCATGTGGATGAACAGCCACTGTTCTTTCTAGGAACACATTTAGAAATAAATGTTTGTTTGGTTCCTTCTCTGTGTTTAATCTCTAACTGTTCTACAGGACTCTGGAAGCCAGAACAAAGTGACACCTCAACGTTCTCAGGACCATGAAGTTCAGCCACAACAAAGAAACAAATCTAAGAGAAAAACTTCTGAGCAAAGAGTTCAACAGCAGAGCCAAGCTGGAGTTAAAGCTAAACATACATGTGACCAGTGTGGGAAGGCCTTTAGATTTAAATCAAACCTCAATAAACATCAAATAATCCATTCTGGAGAAAAACTCTTCATCTGTGACGAGTGTGGAAAAGCTTTTGCTCGTAAGAATGACCTGAAACGCCATCAGCTTGTTCACAATGGAGAGAAACCTCACATGTGTGATGAATGTGGAAAGACTTTTAGTCAATCTGGACACCTCAGTCGACATCTCCTCATTCATCGTGGAATCAAAGCTCACAGATGTGAACAGTGTGGAAAGGCTTTTACACAAAGATCACATTTAACTCTGCACATGCAGACTCACTACAGAACAGTGTTGTATCACTGTGACCACTGTGGGAAAATATATAAATACAAAAAAACCCTCACTGAACACCTGAGATCTCACACTGGACATGAAGTGTGTCGCTGTGACCAGTGTGACAAAGTTTTTACAACATATCAACAGTTAAAACATCACCAAACCAGCCACTCATCAGAAAGACCTCATAAATGTGACACATGTGGAAAATCTTACAAGAGGAAATCTTACCTTAATCTCCACCAACGAGTTCATGAGAAGAATGTTCTCAGATGTGATGAGTGTGGGAAGACCTTCAGCACTTCATCTGTTCTCCACTCACATCTCTGTGTGGATGGAGACATGGAGCAGGAATCATCTTCAGATCCCAGCGACACACGGATGGTGACGACACCTTCTGGTTCCAGTGTTGGACTGAAGAACCCAGAGATCAGGCTGAACAGGATTCCAACATAAACCAACATCACGTTGTTAAAAGTGTTATTGTTGAATAGTGTTTAGTTGTCTTTTCTATTATGTCCATAATTTAATGTTTGATTGATGTTGCTGCTGCCTGTTGGCATGTTAGACTGTTTATTGTCCCAAAGTTTGTTGTTCAGTGCTTTAAATTAAATAAATGTGACTCATTGATTCCAGTGCTCACTGTTTTTTTACACTGTGATTTTTTTCCCTTGAATAATCACTGAAAGAGTACAAATATTGAGTAATTTAAGAGAAAATATCAAGAAAATCTCTTTACGTTGTGTGACAATGTTGAAAGTGTATAATATGTTTTATTGTTTGTATTTAATCAAAATCATTAGGGATGTAACGATTCACTCAACTCCCGATACGATTCGATTCACGATACTGGGTTCACGATACGATTTTCTCACGATTTATTTTACAAAATGGGAATGTTGACAAATGACTGAAAAATATTCCTTTATTTTTTTGGGGAAAATACTATACTATTTTCCTTTTATTTTTCATTGTCAAAAGAATCCCTTGATAAACTATTCAAAATGATGCAATTTAACTAAAAATAAATCTTGAATGAAATAAATAAAGGAATGATACAAATGAAGAAACCTATTAATTTAAATTCTGGTTCTATAATAAACAATTCAAAACTGCATAATAGTTCTTATTCTTTTTAAAAGTGCAACTGAAAATGTATTTTGTGCCTTAACGATTGGACTTTAAAAAAAAAAAACAGTCATTTTACTGTATTTACGTCAGATATTTGTTTAGACCAGCAGAGGGCGCTGGTAACCCAGTGGTCGGTTGGCATGCAGTTATTCCACCAGTGAAGAAGAGACGCTATGCTAGCAGACAGAGTTAATAGGAAAACCTGACTTTTACAGATATTCACGTAATATTACAGATATTCTTTCAGTGCTAAAGAAGTAAAGAATCATTTATGAGCATGTTTAACAGTAAATGGCGGCCAGAAAGAAAATAGTAGCAGATTCCGCCCGTCACGTCCGCTTCTGGAAGGATTAATATATAGCGCCCTCTGCTGGTTAAAAAAAGTACTGCGATTCAATTTTCAGAGCATCGATGTGAACCGTGGTACCTATGAATCGATTTTTAACTGCCTTACGATTAATCGTTACATCCCTAAAAATCATAGATGAGACAATGAATTCATTAACAGTAGCAATGATCTGATAACAGGATGCTGAAAATGGATTATTTGTTACCGTGATGTAGGAAAAGGGGTGGGACTAATACATTTTTACTTCCACCCACTCCCTTTAGAACACAAAAAGTATGTGTATGCAATAATATATGTAATGGTTTTTTTTCTGGAGGGAAGCTATCTGCATCAAATATTTAGTTTATTGTAATATTGTTTCTTGTGTTAATGATTATTTTTTGTTTGCTTTGTACAGGAGGAATAGTTCATTCAACTGTAAGTTTTACCTACTGGTAAAACTGAGATATGCAGTTTGTTTTAAATTGAAGCTTTGTGTCCTTTAACACAGTCATTAACCAACTGAAATGACTCATATTACAGAGAGTTAAATAACTATTAAAATAAAACATTAGCCAAATACAAACATAAAATAAAAACACGCATTGTTTTCCCTCTTTCTCACTGTACTGTGTAAAGGCCCATGTCCCATGTGTGTAAATATCTCCTATTATTTATTACCACGTTTATTTATCTACTGCTGCTGAAACACTGGGGCTCTTTCTGCTAGTCTGGCTGCATCTTCAGGCCTGGGGCAGTGCTTGGGTTTACAGTAGCGGTTCCTGCACAAACATTGGTCTACAATGTACTGGCCTTGGACTGTGGGATAAAACTGGTACTGGGCTTAACTTTAGACATGTTGATCCTAAATACCTGTTTTAGGTTTTACCACTCACTCCTTCTCTCTGTACACAGCCACCACTATTATAGCTAAGCTCCACACTGGTCACCAGACTGGTTTGATTAAACAACACAATACACACAATATACACAACTATAACATCACATCTCACTCTCACTTTACAATAATCAGCTCTTCTCCACCCTTTCCATTTTCTACCTTGACTCCCTCTTCCCTGTTCCCTTCCCCCCATCTAGGTGTAACACTGCCCTTTCTTTTTATGTCCTCCTTTATAAAGTATGTCTTACCTTTCCTTACAGGGAGGGCTGGTGATGGTCACATTATACAATAAAATAAATTATTTTATTTAATTACACTAACAAAACATGCATTGCTGTCTATGAAATATTGCATTTCTTGTAATGTTGACCTTTAACATCATGTGCGGACAAAGAGAGAAACATATAGTATTGTTATGTCAAATCTGGAAGTTTTGTTTTTTTTTCACAAAATGTGAATGTCAATAGAAAAACATTTTATTCATAAGTATTTAAATTAAAAACAATCTTTGATGAGCCAACACATCACTATCTATCTTTTATCAGTATCTTGTTTTTGTGCAATGCTTTACTGTAATAATATTAATAATTTGTATTTGAAACCTGTTACTAAAATATTTAAATTGGCTTTTATTTACTTGTTTGTGTAATTTTATATGCGAAACACTTTTATCAAAATTAAATAAAATGTCTAAAAAAATTAATTTTACCTATGTTTTCTTATTTATGTAAAGCATCTTTGTGGATATTGTATAGACCATTATGTAAGTGTTAGAAATTATTCTGATAATAATAATATAACAATAATGTACATATCAATTGCTTGATATATAAAACACCATATAAGAGGGGCCAAAATAAAACCTGTCCTAGAGCAGCAAAGAGGCTAGTGTTGTCATTGTGTTAGTGGCTAGTGGTATTATAACATGTAAAATAAATATATTTACTGTCCTCAATATAGATGTAATTGTTTTAGAAAAAGTGTGAAATGGTAGAAGTTCTAACATCCATTGTTCCTCACACCAGCCTCACGGTAGATAGTCAGTCACCAGATTATCTGGATACTATTTGGACCGTAACACTGTTAAGATCACCTACACCATAAAACAATGAACTTTAAACGTGAGCAGCTTTATACGAGCTAAAACATCCACAGACTGAATGAAAACAGGAGCAGAAAACTGCTGAAATAAATCCTAAACAGTCCTATTGTGTGAGGAGACCTGGTCCAGGACCTGTGGAGGACTTCAGTTCTCCCTCTAATTTACTGTAAATATCCAAATATCTCACAAACAGAACAAGATTTATTTGGTTTTTCTGTATTTCTGTTTTGGTTTTAAGTCAGTGAAACAAAATAACCACTGTTTATTTGTTATTTTGATTTAGTATTAAAACATAATAACCACAAAACAAAGGGTACACAGATAATAACCATCTTTAGCCTGTTTTTATGAATATTCATAAACTACTATCTAACTGCTCCCTGGGTGTCTGTAGTTAGCAGCCCACTGCTACCCCTCTGGAATAATGGGTCAAAACACAGAGAATGAGTGAGTGATCAATAAAGTTACATTATTTTATTTATTATTGATCAGTTGATTATCCAGATGTGTCGCTGGTTTGGCTGGTCCTGAGCTCTACGTCTGGTGTCAGCAGTGAAAGTGTGGAGATGTTATCTCTGTGTGGCTACCGTTAGCTGGAGGTTAGCTGTGGGCTACATGGTGCTGTGGTGTGATGGACGTCTGATGGTGGCTCAGAGTGGGAGTTGTTGTGGTAGAATGTTCTCCTGTGCATCAGGACTTAAGGCCTGTCTGAGGGAATGGGTGAGGAAGCTCCATGACTTATTTACCTGTGATGTACCATGGTGATAATTGATAGACAGAAAGACATCATTCCATTATGTTACATGTACCGTAATATGCAATATTACCTTAAATTGTTTAGATTTAAACTGACTTGTAGAACACCTCTACTTTATTTTCTTCATCAACACTTTAAACACACTATTTTTATTCATAATTGTAGTTTTAAATTATCTTTTAAATCCTCTTTTTGTGTATTTCTATAAACATAACTTTGTTTGACTGGTGCTCAGGGAGTATGGAGGACCAAACCTGCCAAACGTATGAATAAATAAATGTATTAATAAATATTGGAATAAATAATTAAAAGAATGAATATATAAATAAAGAGATGATTAAATGCATGAATAAATTAATAAAAACTGGTAAATAAATCTGATATAAACAACTAAATGTCTTAAATTGATTTATACATTTATTTATTTATTCATGTATTTATTTCTACTTTTATTTATTTCAACATTTATTTATTTCTACTTTTATTTATTTCAACATTTATTTATTTTAACTTGTATTTATTTCTACGTTTATTTATGTATACATTATTTTTTCAACATGTATTCATTTACTCATTTCAACATTTATTCATTTCCACATTTATTTATTTCCACATTTCTGTGTCCGTATGCTAATGAGGTAGGAGGGACTAACCTCAGTCTCATTCAGGATTGGTCAACTGAGCGATTCAATCAGATCCACTTCCTGTTGCAGCAGATGGGCGTGGCTTAGATGAAGAAGTGAAGATGGCTGATTTCAGAGTTTTAGTGAATGACTTACGAGCTTTAGCTGATGAAGTTGAAAACAATTCACCAAATGACGACCTTCACTTTTATCTGGATAGTTTTATTAACAGCTTAGCTCAGCTAAACTCTGATATGGATTTAGAAGTTGACCCAGCAGTGTTTGATGGTCTGGAAGAAATTTCCCACCAGTTCTGGATCTTCTCAGAGACTGAAGAAACAACCTTCAGATGCCCCTCCTACTTTTTACCCCCATATGATTGAGGCTCACCTCCATTCAGAGAACACTGCTCTGGACATCACAGAGATGTTCAGTGTGAGTGAGAGAACAATTAGTGTGAGGATGGTACATTATGAGATAAGGTCATTTTAACCTACTTCTGTCAACATCTGTTTTGTAACTCTTGCTTGTTTGAAAGTAGCAACAGTAGAACTATATTTGTGTGTAAATATTACTCATGTTAATGTGTATTAATAGTAGGCTAGGCTAACGTTGCATTGCTATTCCATTTCAATACTTATATTATGAAGCTATAGACTGGTCATATTATATGGCATATGTTCAGGTTCTAATGTCATGTAGACTACACAACAATTAGGCTACATTAAAACAATCTGGTCTGTTTTAACAGCACATCAGCCCTTGTCCTTAATATCAGCTAATGTATAAAGTCATCTAGTATTGTTTTGTCCTTGTTATCTCTAGCATCTGTCCAGGTTAGCAGTAGTTTTAATTTAGAGTTCAGTAAAACTTACTTTGTCAAAACAAGCACAGTTGTAGCTATAGTGTGCTAATATATGTACATGTTTGATCATTAAAAATAGGCTACATTATTATTAGTCTATGAGTTTTTATTACATACAATGGTTAGATCATTTCACAGACAGTTTTCATTTCATGTCTATTGTGACCTTTCTCATTGTTTTGGATAAACAGAGTCCATGATTTATTCACTACATTGTAAGACAATGATTTGGATGAAAGTATAACCTACATTCTGCAGCTCCATCACAACTGTGGATACAAAATGATGGTTGGACACCTGAATACACAAGGCATACACATACAAAGTAAGTATTATTAGTATTTAACCTAAATTGTTCTGGAATTATTCATCAATAAATTGGTATTTGTCCTACTTGCTGATTTATTAAGATGTCAAAAAGAAGCTTCTTTACTGACAGTCATTCTAGATTTTTGGCTATTTGTGAATTTTCTTCCAGGTTTGAGAATGATTAACAGTTTAGATATTCTTTATCTGTGTTTATTGTATACATATTCTTACCTTGTCCTTTCTGACTCATACACTAACATTACAACACATGAAAGCAGGTTTATGGTCCTTGATTAATATCTGGTCAGTAGGGGGTTTGAACCCATGATCTTGGTGTTATTAGCACCACGCTCTGACCAGCTGAGCTAACTGGCCTATGAAGCTGCAAAAATGTGTGATTTAAAACGATTACGGTTCTAAACACCCAGAAAGTTGGCAGGTGAAAATTCAGCAGTACTCATCCCTTAGCTTAAAGCTGCAGCATGTTTTTTTTTTTTTTTATGTTATTTGGTCAAAAGTCCATAATCATCTTTGAGCATATTGTAATCCAAAGTGTTCTGAGTACACAGTGAATCTTTTCTCCTTCGCCAGGCTCTGAAAATGAAGTTTATCAATACAGAATGGATGTCAGCCAATCAGAGGTCTTTCTACCAACACAGCAATCTTATGAGCTGTTTTAAGCATTACTATTGGCTGCTGGAGCTGCTCGTCAAAAGTCAGTGTGTTCTTGATCTGAGAGCAGAGAAAGTCCCATGGCTTTATATTCCAGCAGAAATCTCTAACGTGACTTTTGTCAAATCAAGAGAAAAAATGAAGACTGAGGTGGAGAAGCAACAGAATAAAGGCACAAACATGTTCATGAGGAACAGAGTCACAGAGGTTCCTCTGACTCTGTGTGTGTGGTGGACTTCACTTGATCTGCTTTCAGTCCGTGCACAGTCTGCCCTGAGTCAGACAGAGAGTGATAACAAACGAGATAAATAGCTTGTAAAACTAAGAGAAACATTATCTAAGGTGGAGACAGAGAACAGACACATTTCATCTGCAGTGTGGAGTGTGTCTGCTCTGATCAGCTGCTTGTGTGTGAGGATCAGCTGTGGCTCTGAGCCTCTTACTGTCCTCACAGCAGTGAGTGATACATGCTTTTATGTCTCTAAAACATCAGAAAACTCTCCAATAACACAAGATAAAGTCTCTACATTTGTTACTAGTCTCTATGGACAAATCTTTGCCCAGAAACTAAAAGGTTTATGTGTGACTTACTAAAAATGAACAATATTAATACTTTTGAATGATAATCTTTGTAAAATGCCTAGTCAGCTGATTGAGGCTGTGTGTGTCAGACACTTTCTGTATCCACGGACCAATCAGATCATTCATTCATTCATTATACACTTTCATTATACACTGTGGTGACGCTGACAGCCTCAGCAGGAACATACAGCCGTTGTGCTGCTATACACAAAGTGTGGGGGTCCTTTCTCACCCCTGTCACAGGAGCGTGCACGTAGCCAGGCTGAAATAACCTGGGTTAAGAGAGTGAGTTGATATCTCAGTTCATAGTGCAGCTGCTCTCTGACAGAGAATGTTTGGTTATAGGTGAAACCCGCTAACAGAGATAAATCCAGGATATACGTATCCAGCTTTGTAGTACAGGCCCACAGAGCTACACATCTTTAAACTACAGATGATCGCTTCATCTTCATAATAAACATCTTTAGAGGAACAAATGTTTACACAAATAATGTGTAGTAGAAGTAGTGTTTGTGTGTCTTTTTCCAACACATGTGACTTTGTGACACAGAATCAGTGTGAACGCGTCCCTGGGGCGTTTGTATGTAAACTGTGTGTGTGTGTGTGTGTGTGTTTTCTCGCCCTGCAGCATCTGTGGCTTTAATCCTGAACTTTAATGCATTTTTAGCTTATTTTAATACACATTTTTTCACTTTCAAGACACTTACAATTCCTTTCCACCACTTTTGCATCTAATGTCACATATGTTGACCAATTATTGTCACTTTTATCCTTTTTCATCGTATTTCATGATTATTTTTGCCAATTTAACCACATACACTGTTTGTCATGCCCATTATATGAAAGTTTAAACTAATTGTTCCAATATTGACACTTTGAAAACACTTTTTCTGTCCGTTTTTGTCCATTCTAATTTGCAACTTTTAACCAATTTCTGTGGTTTTAAAATCCCATTTCACAACTTTTTCCACCATTTTTGGCCATTTTTAATTTATGATTAAAACAAGGATTTACATATTTAAGATGACTATATACTATGGCCCAAATAATAGTAAACATCCTGCATAACAGTGAATATTATTCAGATAAATAAATACATGTGTTTATCACATAGAACGACGGACCTTCATTTTGCTGACTTCATGGATGGAGCCCCTAAATGCTCACACACACACACACACACACACACACACACACACACACACACACACACACACACACACACACACACACACACACACACACACACACACAGAGGCTTGGGGAGTAATGGATTACTAGTAACAGCGTTATGTAATCTGGATACAAAAATAATGTAACTATAATCTGTTACAGTACATTTAAAAACATGTAATCAGATTACCAGTATTTTTATTAAAAATGGGGATTACTTAGTGGGATTACTTCTTCAAAGCAAACGGAATATACACCGTGCAACAGATGCACAGATTACAAACACACATTGTGACACTTCGTAGCACTTCACCATAAACGTGAAACCAATACTGCCTGCCTAGCTGTTTACCATCATGACTCAGGAGTTTTCACTGCATGAAAATTCCTGAGTCACTGTTTGCTGTGACCACACCAAATAAAACATGGAAAGGTAAATTACAAAGATGAATCCAAAGTTAACTTCTGACACAAACTCTCTACACCATAGACTGTAAACACACATCTCCACTACGCATCCTCAAGTTGCCTTCACTGACTGCCAACGCTGTAGGAATTAGGAACATCTACAACGGACACATCCAACAAACAGCAGAGCTGTTACAATATAAAGCTATTATGGTAACAGCTAACTTACATGATATTGTGCAGTAACATAACAGCTGTATATGTGTTTGTTGTGTCTATCACTGCATGATGCAGAATAACTGCATTTGTTTGTCTAGGAAATAATTTTCAACAAATTGAATTAAAGTCACTTCCTGTACATTACATGAAAGACATGCTGACACAGCAAACATAACTAATAATTAACTATGGAGCATGTTATTATGTAAAAAATCTACTTTATGACACTTTTTTACTGTAATTATTTTAATTAATTTAAAACCAGAATCAGGAAAACAGAAAAACCAGAAACTGGAAAAAATAAAAACCAAATACAAAAAAAAGGTTTATTTCTGATTGTTTTTAAAATCAAAATAACAATGGTAACACATTAAATCATTTTGTTTGTTTGTCTTTTTTACAAAGTGCAGTTGATTCTATATCTATAGCATAAAAAAATCTGACTGCAGGTGACAGATAGAACACATTTTTGCGGAGGTACGCATGCCTCGAGATGCGTTCAAAGTCCCTGGGAAACCCAGAAATTTGTAAAATATCCCCACACAGCCTCGACACCAGTGAAAACAAAAGAGGACATGTCTAAAACCAGACGTATGTCACCATACATGTCATCATTATTTAATAATGAATAGAAAAAATAAAAATGCAGTGTTATAGTTTGGTCACATGGGGAAGATTTATAAAGTTTTATTTTTATGAATCTTTGAATTTTGGTGTTGTTTACCATATCTGTATAAAAAAAGAACCTTGGGATGAAATATTAATTAAAATATATTTTCAAATAAATATCAAAAGAATATGAATTCACTCAAGCACATCTGTAACCTTTACACACCCAGAAACACAATATATTATGACTGTAAATATTATGTCTGCTATTAAAAATGGTATATTACAATAGTTAGCATATTAGCACACACTTAGCTATAATAGAGCTTTTCATCTGTAAACCCTTCTTAGAAACCAATGATCACACAATGTGTTGCCTGTTATCTCACACTACGAGGTGACTATTGTTGGAATTGTCCCTGTATAAATAAAGTTTCATTGAATTAATATGTGACCTTTGACAAATAAACAGTGGTTGCAAATATCAAACTACTTCTGTGTAACTCTATTGTAGTCCAGTCATCACATTTATAAACTATCTTAGTCATCTAGGATCTGTGCACCCTCAGAAAATCAGCTGCTCACATTATTTTGACCTGAAATCATCTGATTTTCCACCGTTTGTAATTCTTCTCCAGTCTGCATTGACTCCTCCCACCAGAGCGTCATGTTTAAGGGAAGAAGAAAATGAAAATGGATAATTTATTATTCATTTTATTTATGAGTTAAAAATGCAGCTATATTCTGAAAATGAAAAATTATTTCTGTTAATGGATTTTAAATTGAATTATGGTACAGATATACTTCCATAGTTTATACAGTTGACGTAGCGTTCTTATTCTCTATTACAAGTTCACAGTTGTTTTTGTTTGCAATGCCTTTGAATAAGTTGTTTTGTGCCTGACTTGGCTAGCTACGCCACAAGTTTTCCCTCAGTGTCCTTAGGTCTCACATGTTAGATGGACCTTGAACTGAGACATGTTTGAATACTTTACATTGTAGTGTTGCACAAATGTTTGATCATTTTGTTTTTGCCTTCTTCACGTGACAAATCACAGCACTTTATACAGCAGCATATTATGTGTTTTGTTCATTGCTGTTGGTTTTGCTTTAAAAAAAAAGTCTTAAATTGTCTTAAATTTGACATAAAAAGTGTGCAGCAACCACTGTTTCTGGTGTACGGTTCATACTGTTAATAAATGTTGATGGTACTCATACTCCTGGTTGTGATTCTGATAAGATGTTTATTCTAAGAACAAAAACTGGTTTTAAAATTCTGGTTTTAGTTTTAATATAGATTTAGGTTTATTTCAAGATGAGTCAACTTGTATCAAGAAACAGCTTAATCATTTTTCAATAATGCTGAGTCATTTTTTACTTAGATTAGTTGTTTTGTTCTTGTTCCGAAGCTTTCATTTGCATAAATTAAAAAAGCAAAAAATTTTTAACAAGAGTTATTTGTTTATATTCAGTATATTTCACTTGTTATTGTGTTATAGGAAGTTTGATTTCAAGTAATTTAATCTAATAATCATCCATTTCTGCTTATTTTAACCCTTTAGAATACTTATCTTGCCAACCACGACATTAATTCTAATGAAATTCAGTACATCTACACGTCTGCTATATGTTGTCAACACTAAAATGTAGTATTTTTTTTCTAGATCATCATCAACTCAGGTTGTTCCAGGCTGATTAAAACCATCCCATCTGAGCTGGGACATGAACTGATCCATTTATTCACACATTAGTTCTTCTAATGTCTTTAAACACTTTTATTGATACACACAGACCTGGTCAGAGCAGGTTACACTCCCAGTTAGGATCATGGAAAATAACATTTGCTCCATCTCAGTATTTAGTTTAGACTTTTTTTTAGACCTGTGTCTACGAGGGGAACAGTACTCAGTCATGTTGGGAAGTCCAGAAATCAGACAGCAACTCACCCAATCATAGTTGCTGTGGTCCATGCCAGAAAATACCACAGACCAAGTATTTGCAGTTTAGTCATAGCACTCAACAATTCTGTTACGTCTTCTACAAGAGACAACAAAGATCTGCTTGTTCATCACTGCAATGTCAAAGTAACTGTTTCTGTGGACCATTTCAGGGACATCGTACCAGGTGTTGGTCACTGGGTCATAAGCCTCAGCAGACCTCAGATCTCTGAATCCATCTCTGCCTCCAACTGCAAAAATGTGGCCCATATATGCAACGACTCCAAGTCTATACCGATGTGTTCCCATAGGAGTGATCAGTGTCCACTGGTTGGTGTCTGGGTTGTAATACTCAGCAGTATTCAGTGATCTATTACTCCGTCCTCCACATATGTAAATCTTGTTGTTCAGTGTGGTGCAGCTGGCGTATCTCCTTCCAAAATTCATTGATGCAATGAACGTCCACTGGTTGATGTTGGGCTGGTAGCGTTCAGCAGTTCTGAGTGAGGTAAGATTCCCCCAGCCTCCCATAGCGTAGATGTATCCCTTTAGCTCAGTAACACTCATTAAGGCCCGTGACTTCTGCATTGGTGACATCTCCTGCCAAGTGTGTGTGATTAGGTTATACCTCCACACTCTGTTAGAGGGGTTGGTCCATCTTAAGCTACCACCCACAATGTAGAAGCATCTACCAAGGAAGACAGTGCTGTAGAGGACTAAGTGAGTCATGGGATTCTCCAGACTATGATGAGTGTGAACTGTGATCCAGCTGTTAGTTCTGTAGTCAAAGGCCTCTATGGTCTTAGAAAAGAATCTAAACATCAGTAAGACGGCGTTTGGCAAGCGACGGCAAAACAAGGTGTTGTTGATCCCAGACTCAGAGCAGAGTAACGAAGGTTGAGACATGACTTTAAGGGTATCAGAGACCAAGAGGTGGGACTCAGGGTTTGTTTTTACCACATCATTGTTAAGCACATTGTCTGTGATGTAACTTTTGTCCATCAGCCCCAGTCGTACCTTTGGTAACAGAGTAGAAATGGCTCCCTGTCGTTCCTCAGGCATGTGGTTTATCCATCTTAAAACACTTTGATAAACTGTGCTCTCCTGGGTCACAGTAAGGCCATCCTGACCCAGGATATCAGCCAGCTCCTGCTCCGCAAGCTGCAAAAACTCTTCACAGAGTGAAACTTCCTCAAAATTCTCACAGATAAAGTGAAAGGCCTCATACTTCAGTTTAAACAAAATGGGAATATACCAGACTTTAGTAAACTGCCACAGCCCAATGCATTTTTCCGGACAGAGACGATCCTTCAGAGCTTCAAAGCATGTTTGTTCCAGACTCTTTACATTGAACTGATGCACTTCTATCATTAGTTCAAAAATTTAACTGTTGTCAGAGTGACAGAGATTAAGTAAATTCACTGAGTCCAAGGAGTTTGTGGGTTATTGTGTCTCTCTCAGAAGGTTGTCCCTCATTAAAGAATACTCGATGTGTTGCTGACTCCTTTGATGTGTGACCAGCTCCTGATGATGTCATCAGCAGAGTGTGATGATATCACATTGAAATTCACACTGACATTCCTTCTGCTGGCTCCTGATTGGTGGATGGCGTGACAGGTTCTAAGTTCTTTGATATCTGTGTGTGTGTGTGGGGGAGGGTGTCTCAGCTATCAATCAATCAATCAATCTTTTATTTGTATAGCGCCAAATCATAACCAATGGTATCTCAAGACACTTTACAGTAGAGCAGTCTTAAGGACGGACTCATCATTTTATGGATACACACATATGCATATATACGTAGCTACACATACATATGTATCCCACACCCAACATGAATTCATCATGGCGGCAAGGAAAACCTTCTGTTAAGCAGCAGGAACCTTGTGTGGATCCCATTCCTATGATGAACAGCCATCCACGTTATGCTGTGTTGGGTGTGTGCAGAGGAGAGGGTGGAGACAGAGTTGTTGAGACTCTGTAACTCCACACTAAGGATCCCACGGACCTGCAAGACAAAAGCCAGAAGGAGTACAGGAGCAAACACACAAGGGAAGAAGCAGACATAGAGGGAGTGTTTGAGAGAGGAATGGGACCCTCTCTGGTCTCTCTCTAACCTAAATGACCTCTCTCTTAACGCCCTCTCCAACCTCTCTCCAGCCGAGCATGCCAGACCCCCCCGGCAGTCTATGCCTATTGCATCTTAATTATGAGCTATGAGCTGGTTCCTAACTAAAAGCTTTACCAAAGAGGAATGTTTTGAGCCTAACCTTAAAGGTAGAGAGGGTGTTTGCCCCCGAACCGTGGTTGGTAGATGGTTCCAGAGAAGTGGGGCCTGATAACTGAAAGCTCTTCCTCCTATACTACTTTTAGAGACAAATGGAACAACGAGTAGTCCAGCATTTTGAGAGCGTAGTGTTCTGGGGGGATTGTATGGCACTACAAGCTCCTTGAGATAGACTGGTGCCTGTCCATTTAGGGCTTTATAAGTGAGAAGAAGAATCTTGAATTCTATATTCTATATTTTATGGGAAGCCAATGCAGAGAGGCTAATACAGGAGTAATGTGATCTTTAACCGAAATTGTTCTGGGATTATTCATCAATAAATTGGTATTTTTCCTACTTGCTGATTTATTAAGATGTCAAAAAGAAGCTTCTTTACTGACAGTCATTCTAGGTTTTTGGCTATTTGTGAATTTTCTTCCAGGTTTAGGAATGGTGACCTTGGTGTCATTAGCACCACGCTCCGACCAGCTGAGCTAACTGGCCTATGAAGCTGCAAAAATGTGTAACAATATGGTTGAGTTAAAACGATCACGGTTCTAAACACCTAGAAAGTTGGCAGGTAAAAATTCAGCAGTACTCATCCCTTCGCTTAAAGCTGCAGTATGTTTGTTTTTTTTTATGTTATTTGGTCAAAAGTCCATAATCATCTTTGAGCATATTGTAATATTGTAAAGTGTTCTGAGTAGACAGTTAATCTCTTCTCCTTCTCCAGGCTCTGAAAATGAAGTTTATCAATACAGGATGGATGTCAGCCAATCAGAGGTCTTTCTACCAACACAGCAATATTATGAGCTGTTTTAAGCATTACTATTGGCTGCTGGAGCTGCTCGTCAAAAGTCAATGTGTGTTCTTGATCTGAGAGTAGATAAAGTCCCATGGCTTTATATTCCAGCAGAAATCTCTAACGTGACTTTTGTCAAATCAAGAGGAAAAATGAAGACTGAGGTGGAGAAGCAACAGAATAAAGGCACAAACATGTTCATGAGGAACAGAGTCACAGAGGTTCCTCTGACTCTGTGTGTGTGGTGGACTTCACTTGATCTGCTTTCAGTCCGTGCACAGTCTGCCCTGAGTCAGAGAGAGAGTGATAACAAACGAGATAAATAGCTTGTAAAACTAAGAGAAACATTATCTAAGGTGGAGACAGAGAATAGACACATTTCATCTGCAGTGTGGAGTGTGTCTGCTCTGATCAGCTGCTTGTGTGTGAGGATCTCTCTCACACACACACACACACACACACACACACGCACACACACACGCACACACACACACACACACACACACACGCACACGCACACACACACACACACACACACACACACACACACACACGAGGCCTTATAGCTCTGAGGTTAGAGCACTGGTCTTGTATACCAGGGGTTGTGAGTTCAATTCTCACCGAGGCCTACACTCACTATTACCTACAGGGGGTGTGGCTAATGGTTTTGTTGACACCCTTTAACTGCTCTAGGATTGGTTTGAATGGAAAGCGTTCCTGGTTCATGAAGTCTACAGAGGACCAGGGACGTGAGCTGAAGCGTCTCCATGGTAACTCCCAGCTGTGACAGCAGGGGGCGTGGTCTCCTTCAGTCCCTGCTGCACACATCTGTGTGTATATTTAACATTTAGATATAGATTTAACATTTAGATTTAACATTTAGATATAAGATTAGGCATTTAGATTTAACATTTAGACTTAGATTTAACATTTAGATATAACATGTAACATTTAGATTTAGATTTAACATTTAGATATAACATATACCATATAGATTTAGATTTCAATATTTAGATTTAATGCTTTTTTACCTCTATATATGTGGTTACATGTTGTGTTAAATGTAGGAAAATGTGCTAAATATGAGAAAAGTGAGATAAATAATGAAAATGTGTTAGCTACAACTTTTATACTAAATTTTTACACTTGGCACCCCATAGATGTGGTTAGTTGTGTTTATATTTGGTTACATTCACCAGATCACCATAGTTACAGTCCAGGAACAGTTCAGTTTAATGACCATGTTTTCTGTTATTATCAGTATGTGTATGTGTTACAAAATGATAAACATGTCTTAAACATTAAATGTTTGACCCCAAAAAAACTCCTAAAGTGATTATATGAAGTAAAGTTTTGGTACAGTATGGAGTCCATTCATTTAGAATCACACTTGGGAAAATTTTTGTTCTTAAAAAAGAAATGATAACAATATATTATGCTTTCTAATAAAATGTGCACAACTCAATAAGGAGCCATTATAATCCATCAAATCAGTCACAAAAATAATTTCATTCAAATCAATGACCAATAAAAACTGATTTCCTGTCAATAGTCAATATTCTTATTATTGTTCCAGAAAGTTCAATTATGAGGAGAAGAATTGTGGGAAAAACATTTTGGGAAAAAGAAAAGCCTGTTGATGTAAATCAGAAAAGTTTATTCAGAGAAGAAGAAAGTAGACACACAACAGTTTCTCTGAGTAATGTTTGTCCTCCTTTACACATAATCAATATTATTGATTTAATCTAATTCTATATAATAAATAAATAAATAAATGGGCCTAAATCAAACAATAAATAAACTACACATATAACACAGGACAAGTCAACAACAGCTGTGTTGCCAGGTTGGGTTTAGAGTTTTTGAAGGAGACGATGTAGATACATTTATGACAGTTTATGGTAGAATTAGAATATAATAACAGCTCTATCTGGATGGCTCTGTGACAGCTACACATTGTTGAGAGGAAAAAATAAATAAACAGGAGACAGAAGGGTTTCATTCATAGACTTATTAAAAAGTTTATTTAGTCACTTTAAAGTATTTAAAAAGCTAAATGAGCCTCTGTTTAGATAGTTTTAGTAGCACAGGCTACATACCTGAGCTAACGTCAGTAAACTCTACTAAACTTACATTATTAGTTTCATGCTTAAAGATGTTCATTTACAGGTTCTCTGTCTGAAAACAGCTGCTGGTTTAAGAGTAAATTAGTGCAGAAAACAACCTTTTGGTTTGTGAAACCATTAAATATTGAGAATCAATCATTTCAGCAAAGCAGATGATATTATCAGTTAAACATCTTGTAATAAGTGCAGGTAAATGTAGTATCTATATAGAGCCAGGAGGTGGTGGTAGAGCTACAGTATAGATGTGCTGTTCCACAGGTTGGACCATGTGAATAGATTGTAAACTTTCCATGTGACCAGCAGTGATTAGAACTCAGTGAAGGAGAACCAGCAGAACAACAAGGATGCTTTAAAAGCACAGAGTCAGTTAAACTCAGACACAGAGTAGCTCATCTGGAGGACTGGGACCATTCCTGGAGGACTGGGACCATACCTGGAGGACTGGGACCATTCCTGGAGGACTGGGACCATTCCTGGAGGACTGGGACCATTCCTGGAGGAGGACTGGGACCATTCCTGGAGGACTGGGACCATTCCTGGAGGGCTGGGACCATTCCTGGAGGACTGGGACCATACCTGGAGGACTGGGACCATTCCTGGAGGACTGGGACCATTCCTGGAGGAGGGCTGGGACCATTCCTGGAGGACTTGGACCATTCCTGGAGGGCTGGGACCATTCCTGGAGGACTGGGACCATTCCTGGGGGGCTGGTCTGATGTCATGTGAAGCACAATACAACAACTTAGACTATACACAATATATCTATAATGACATATCTACAATTACACAAATATAAACATATATACACACATATATTTACACACAGATTAAACCTGTTCTTTCTTGGTTTCTTTTAAAACACTAAAAACTTAGACATATCTCAATATAAACTGTCAATATAATCTCCTGTATAACAGGAGCAACAAAGACACAAAAAGAGATTTTACCTTTAACTGTAACAACAGATGAATTATATGGTATTTGTCCAAATGTATCACTATGTTACAGTGTTTGTGTTACTTATTCACTCGTCAGCCATGATGTCATTATTTTTGGGGATGTCTAGAAATCACTGAACATGGAGTTTTACCAACGCTTGTAAATGTCATTGAAATCAGTGAAAATGATAAAGTGCACTTTTAATTTGAAAGGCCTTCATTGATAAACAATGTAACAGGTTGATTTGATCAGATTGTTGATCAGATTACTGCAGGGTGAGGATTGGACACATTTTTCTGTCTGAGCCACAGTTAAAATCTCTGTTTTTCCCCTCATATTAACGCCAGATTAACGTTTGCTTGTGTGGAAAGTCTGATTTTATTTACTTCTTACATTCCTGCATTCCATTTCATTCTAAGTTCACTGTCACCCACACATACTCAGGTCCTTTCTGACACTCCCATTTGTACAAATGCTCCATTCTCTCCCTCACCATACCTTCCATTTCTTCCTGTCACCACACAACCTCTCCACATCAGTCCAGTCAAACCTCACCTCATTCATCATTCTCTTCATATACAGCATCGTTTTCTTCTTCTTCTTCTCATATCCTACCAACTTATTATTCCACCTTAACACCATTGTTTTCATCAGTCTATCATTTCCTATTTGCATCACATGACCCACTCGCTCCAGCACTTGCTTCTCAATCTTCCACCTTATAGCAGCCTTTTAGAATAGATTTGTGGAAAAGTTCAAGTTTTCCTGATTTAGGAAATGAATATTTAGTGATTAATGGTTTGGTTGATTCATTTGCACTGTTTATTTTCAAAAGGAGAAGGTTCTGCACTTTAAAGTTCATTTCTCCTCACATTCCTGATTAAATTAGGTTTTCATTTGGTCTCATCTATATTTCCATTGCAGTTCTCTGCAGAAAACCATCTTACTGAGTGGAGATGAAATTGTTGCAAATGTACAGCCACTATTTGTTTCTTCTTTTTGTTCTATAGGCTGAAATGGAAGCAACCATAATAATGAATCATCAGTCTGGTTTGTGCATTCAGTACATCTTTAGAACCTCTGAAATATTTCTAAGTTAACACAGAATACTTTTGTTCTACGACGCCATGAGGTCATCAATGATGACTTGCATGTCAAAGAGTTTCTGTAACGATGGCCAGGCCTTAAGATGGAATCACAGGTTAGAACATTTTCTTTAATGTGACCTATTGTTTGGAAGTATATGACCACCTCTTTCACTAGATATTTCAATCATCTGACAAATGCAGAGAGCATTCCATCTCTATGTTGTGTGTAAACTGTTGTTTATGTGACATATTTTTGTCCCCTTCTTTACAGCTACAATTGTTTTTATTTTTTATAGATTTGTTTGGAATTTCACAGAATTTCACACCTCAACCTAAAAACTCATTTCTATGCTGAGTTAGACGAGGTCAGTCGCACTCTCTGTTTCTCCCTCCCTTCCGTCTTATCTCTCTCCCAGCTGCTGCTTTGTCAGGTCTTGTGAAACTAACAAGAGCCTCTCTCTGCAACTCATCCAAAACCGGAATAATGGATTACAGCAGAGAGACCCAGGACAGAAGGCTATTGGAAATTAACATAGCCTGTATCAAATCACATTGCTTATCTCCCTTTCAGCTCCCCAGCTAGCCAAGGCTAAAGCCAAGGTTGTCTCAACTCTTATCACCAGGAAGTTTCTGCAGACGGCGGCTCTTACCCCCACTCCCTCCCCCCGCTCCTTCCCTACATTCCTCCTGGAACTGTTGATGCTGAACTTTTCCACACGTCATCTGGTTGTCAGTAACGCAGCTACAGGTCTTCAACTTCAAATGCCTCGTCGGCCATCTTTCCCCACCTCCCAACCGCAGCTGCATGGAGGCGTGGTTGCAGCGCCGACTGGCAGCACGCCCATGTCCCCAAACGGCTGGACTCCTGCTGTTCTTCCCACCTGACCCCCTCCCCCAGCCAACCTCCCACCCAACCCTTCCTACATGCCTTGTCTCGAGTTGTTTGACTGTGTCATGCTTACATTTATGTTTGCAGAGGCGGTTTTTTTCCTGGTTTCACACTGTTTTCTCTGCTTAGGGAAATCAGTTTCAAACTGGCAGTTTTTTTTTCCCCTCACCCCTCCTCTCCTCCTGTTGTTGATCCCTTTTTCACCTAAATATGTGGGCGCCGCAAATGGCTGCTCCGGTGTGTTGATGTGTCTCCTTTCACTGCAACTACCTAGTCAAATTCCTCGTATTGTTCTAAACTGTACCTGGTCAATAAAAGATTCTGATTCTGATTCTGATTCTGATATCCCCGTCTTCAGGCTTTGATCAGTTTTGGATTGTGGTACTTTATGTATGAGAACAATGGAACTGGGAGTTTTGGTGAACTTCTGTTTGAATTCCCATGACTTTAGACTAGAGCAGTGCTATATAATGACATCATTACCCACTACAGACATTATAGGAGTTTTTGAATGAATAGCTTTATGCTTTTCCCAGTACAAATCTAAAGCAAGAATGCTTTCACACACTCTTCAGGAACAAGATGATGCCAATATTCAACGTGCTGCTGTCCTCGGTACCCACCCAACGTATCTGCATGAAGATGACTCTGGATTTCTAAAGACATGTGATGTAAGTATTTATTTTCATACACTGTATAACTTTCTTTAGGTGCCACAGCCAGATGAACCAGAAATCAATGACGTACCAGTTGATCTTCTCCTGTCTAGTGCTGGTTCAACAGATACTATTGGCTTCTTCCCTGACAAGGTTGCTGTTGTGCTTGAGGGTAACATAGTTGTGGAGTTTCCCACACTGGCTGAAGGGTATGTCGTGCTTTTCTGACTAATTTATGCACTGCAACTGAGTTAACATAAAGACTTGACCAATACTTGTGACTTCATCCAAAAGTCTTGATGGTCCTGGAAGATAATAAGTTGAGACCTAGAGTGTTGAGCCTCAAAAATGACCTTTTGTTAAATGAGAAAATGTGATTTTACTTTAAATCATGAAAGGATAACACACTTGGTTGAACCACACTGAAAGACTGTTTCTTTACATGCGTTTTTAACATGCTGTTCAACGTGAAGTTGAAATTGTTCCAATTTTAGACGTGTTTGTGAAGTTTACACATGGAAAGAAAGGTCAACCTTTTGCTACACTTATAGAGAAGTTGCTACATATTTTATATTTAAAGTGTTCATGTGTCATTTAGAATCAGAATTCAGTTTCTTGTGTTTTTTTTGGTTGTTTAAAGGGATCCTCCACTGTTTTTACAAATGTGGACTAAAACCTTTGAAATGTCCTTATTAGAAGATCTATGTCTAACAGAACGCATTATTTTGTAACATATTCGTTTTATTAACTTTTTTATATGGGACTACTTTACCATTTTTGAGTTTGTGCAGTGCCATGTTGAAATGACATCATTGATGATGAAAATCACCTCTTTCAGTCCATTGAGTTGTAAAGGAATGAAAGCATTCAGGATCATTTAGCAGCTTTTTCAGTCAAAATGACAAATTGTGCTGCTTTGGGATGCTCTAAAAATCATCCATTCATCCATCCATTTTCAGACCCACTTGTTCCTGTTTTACAGGGTCACGGGGGTCTGCCGGTGCCAATCTCCGGCTCTCATTGGGCGCTAGGCGAGGGTACACCCTGGACAGGGCGCCAGTTGCTCTAAAAATCAGTAAAAGTAAAAAAAGTCGATACAAACCTCTTTTGTTTACCAAAATATGATTAACAAAATCCGTGACCCGGAAAAATCAGTGACCGCAGGAGGCGACAGTTCTAACTCTGCTGATTCGTAGACACCATGAAGAAGAGAAGAAGAGCTACAGGTGTGTGTAAATACAGGTAACCAGGATCTGCAAAATCCTGGTTGCAGAATCTGGTTCTGCAGATTGCCTGTAATTACCTGAATATATATATATATATTATATGGCAAGCCGTTCAGGAAATTATATATATATATATATATATATATATATGAAAAACTTAATATATTTGTATATATATATGAAAGACTTAATATATATGAAATACAATATATATATGAAAGACTTAATTTATATATATATATATTTGAAAAACCCGGACAGAAGAGGTAAAGACAAGCAGACACTGTGTGATTTTTTCAATCGTTGTATCAGTTCCAGCTCATGTTCTCACACCTCTTCTGTGTCAAATGACTCTGAGTAAATGGGCTAAAGTTGTAAACAGAGGTTGCTAGGGGACTTTCTAGAGAAGTGCTACACCTCGTTTCGTCATATATATATATATAATTTCCTGAACGGCTTGCCATAATATTATATATATATATATACAAAGAGGACGAAAACCGGTAGAAAGACAAAGGTAATGTAAATATAGAGTAATGATGGTTGTACTGTATCAGTTTTTAGCTCAGTGTTCTGATTAGAGTTGTCACACACCCCTAAAAATACGGAATCTGCCCTTATTTGGCCATTGAATGGGGCGTCCCGTACTGAGCCAAAACGGAACACTGTTTGTTCTGTATTTGCATAAGTCAAGTCCGTCAGTCCGTCACAGATTTTTTTTTTTTTTTTTTTTTTTTACATGCACACAGTCTTTTTTTTCATTCATCAATTCTTTAAAATACACCAAAAGGTGAAATAAAAATTTTAAAACAAGCAAAACTTCAGAAATAAATGAATAAAAGGCCTAAACTCAAGGTTAATGTTAGACGAGCCTGCAGACACTAACAATGCATAACAATGTCAAATATAGGAAAGTACAGCTGTAGTAGGTGAGGTGAGGTTGAGTACATAGTGGCATAGTTTATCACACTAGTGGATGCAGTAATAAAAATCACCACTAGATGTCTCAGCCTGTAAAATGCCTTTTTGTACATAGTTTGCACATAGTTTGTATAAGTTTTTTTGTACAGCTTTTGTATGTTGTTTCTGCATATTATAAATGTAGCTTATGTATAGATTTTTTGTGTTGTTGCAAACAATGTGGTTATTTAAATTTGATGTTAATTTTTGTACCTATAATATTGTAATGCTATTATTATTATTTATTCACTAGATTTTTTATTTGTTGTAAAGATATTGATGTTATATTTGATTTTCATTGTTGTCATTTTTTAAGCATCTATTATTGATGCTATATTTGATTTCTCTTATTTATCATTTTTTAAGCATCTATATTTTGTAACATGTGTTATACATTGAAGACAATGATAAAAACAAATCTATTAATTTTTTTTTGGTTAGGTATATCTCATTTGGGGGGGGGGGCTTGGGCTCCACATTGGGTAGAGCCGGCTCTGCCTGGACTTCTAACTGGTTAACATTTTTTTCCTGTTCTACTGCATTTATCATTGCTATTGTGAGGCTAATGCAAAGTTATTGCTACGTTAATGTCTTTGCTAGGTTAATGCTAATGCTACATCTATCTATAAAAGCAAGGATTCCTGCATTTCAGGGACAGACAGAGCTGAGACTTTCAACATGGCTGCTGCTTGGTTCAAGGATGTGCAACATCAGATTTGTTTGGACTTTATTGACACCGTCCGTTAAATATTTCTTAAATAGAGCTTTGCAGATTAACTCAGTGTTGAGAAAATTGTAGATGATGTCACAGGTTCTCTCAAATAAAGCAAGTTCCTTTGCTGATGATGATGTCATAGGTTCTCTCAGAGTCCCAAGCCCGGATAAAGGAGGAGGGTTGGACGTTTTAGCGCCATAACAAACTTTTAATTAAATTTGATATTTTAACATTACAAAACAAAATGTATTTCTGTAATGTAGGTCTAAAACATACCTGTCAAGTATCCCGTTTTGGCCGGGAAACTCCAGTATTTTACCCCTTTTTTCCGCCATCTTCCCGTATTAGTATTTTCCCGTAAATATCCCATATTTTATTGTAATAATAATGAAAAGATGCCTTACTAAACTGAACGCCATCACAAGCCTCGTGAGAACTCCACCTGAAATGGCCTGAGTGTCAGTCCTCGCGAGATTAGTGCTGGCAGCGGCAACAAACCCAGAAACAACTCAGAAAAGATGATGAATGAAGACGTTCCAGCGGAAAAAAGACAAAGAACTGGTTTAAATACGTTATTAAATGTGACAGAGAGTTTACCTTCATAAAGAGCAGCAGGATGTGACACAGTTACACGTTCTGTTAGATTAATAACTGAGATTTTAACATCTACCACGGGGGAAAAAATGACGTAAGTCACCATGAAAAATCAGCCAATCACAAGCTCCACAAATATACACTGTTTTATAAAGTAAGAATGTAAAGTCTGTAATAAATGTGTCTAATAAGTCATTAGTGAATACCAGAGAACCACATGAGTGAGCATGAGAAATTATAATAAAATATATAATAAATAAAATGTTAATCTTTAACTTAAAGACAAGCAACGTAAAATTAACAGTAAATATGCAACGTTTTGATTTGTATATAAACTGTAAGAGTATTAAATAAACACATGTGCTTCATATACACATTTATGTTTTTATTAAGGCTGTTTTATAATTTGGGAATTAGGGCTGGGCGATATGTTGAGATTCAAGATGTATTGAGTTTTCTATTTTGGCGATATAGAAAAAGGGAGAGCAGTGTTACACCTAAGTGGAGAGGGAGGGGGAGGGGAGGGGAAAGAGAGCAGGGAGAAGAGACTCAAAGTAGGAAATTAAAAAGGTGGGGAAGAATAGATTGTTTTGCAGTGAGGGTGAGATGTGAGGTTGTAGAATATATTGTGTTTATTATGTTGTGTAATCCAGCCAGTATAGTGACAAGTGTGAAGCTTAGCTATAATGGTGGAGGCTGTGAACAGAGGGAATGAGTGAGTGGTAGTACCTAAAGCAGGTATTTGGGATTAACGTGTCTAAGGTTAAGCCCAGTATGAGTTTTATCCCACATCCCAAGGCGTGCCAGTGCATCGTATACCAGTATATGTGCAAAAAAAACCCGCTACTGCAAACCCAGGAACTGCCCTGGGCCTGCAGATGCAGCCAGGCCAGCAGAAAGAGCGGGGGCCAGGGAGCCCCAGGCAACCCCCCCGCGGCCGAGCAACCCCCCAGATGCCCCCAAGATCCCAGGCCGAGAAGCAGCCATGGCGCCCCCAACACACATATCCGAGGAAGCCCCAAGCAGCCGAGCACCCAGCGCATCCCCCCACCGACCCCAACCCCCAACCCCAAGGCCCCCCGCCAGCATACCCCCCCTCCACCCACCCACACCCAAGCACCCAACCACCCGAGGGAAGGGCCCAGAGAGCCCCCCGCCCCATACACCAGCAGAGGAGCCAAGTCCCCCGCCCAGCAGACGGCCAGAGCTGCGCGGAACGCGCAGCCGGCGGGCGCCGGTGGGCCCAGAGCCAGCAGGGTCCGGACCCAAGGCCAGAAGGACCCGGAACGGAAGCAGCATTGAGAGCAGCACCCCCAGGGATGACAACCATGCCCATAGTTGCCGAGGGCACCAAGGGGACTAGGCACACCGACCATGCACCCCAGAGCGCGCCACATCGCCTTTCCTTGATGCCGCCTGTGCAATGTGCCCCAGACAGCCCCCCCCCCCAGATAGCAGGACAGACCTACCAAGTGGCCGATACCGACCTCAACCCCCGGAACAGTTAGAGCCGCCCCCCAGCAAAGAGCACCACCCCGGAGCGCCAAGCAATTATCCCTCCAATTAAAATTGGAGGGATAAGTAGGGCAGCCAGAGGTGGGAGTGCCGCCCCTGCGCCACTACTTAGTTGCGCAGGCGGCGGCCCCCTCCACCCCCAGCCCCACCATCCAGCCCCCCAAGGGTTGGGTATGTGAGTGTGGTGCAACAAGTGGGCTAGACCAGCTGGGAGTGAGTGATGTGAAGTGTCCATGTAGGAGGCCTGTCTGGTAGGAGCCCGGCCCATTCGCACGGCGGGCCACTGGAGAGGGCAGACGGCGCAGACGGGCGCATGGCACCGCGGGCCCCAGAGATGCGCCGAGCAGCACAACCGGAGACCCCCCGCGGCACACCAGACCTCCCGACGAACCCATCCCAAGCCACCCCACCCGGCGCAGCAACGCCCGCCCCCCAAGCAAAGGCCACAGCCCCCCCACCAGTATCCCGGGCTGACAGGAGCCCCCCAACAGGAGAGCAGGTGCTCATGCTAGGCTAATGCTACTGTTAACCTAATGCTAATGGTAGGCTAATGCTAATGCTAGGTTAATGCTATTGTCAGACTAATGTTAATGCTAGGCTAATGCTAATGTTAGCCCAACGTTAATGTTAATGCTATGGTCCTTGGCTCCTTGGGACTTTCTCGTGTGTGTGTGTGGAAGCGGTGGCGTCCTCTGGGCCTACGGTCTCTAGGGCGTCAGGAGGGGCTGCTCGCTCATGAGGTTGGTGGCCTGGAGCTTGGCTCCCGTTGTTGCTGCCGGCCAAGCTGCAACTACGAGCCCGGGGCGGAGCCTGGGTTCGCAGAAGCTGTTCTTGCACAAACATTGGTCATGGATGCACTGGCCTTGGGCTGTGGGATAAACTCGTACTGGGCTTAATCTTAGACACATTGGTCCCAAATACCTGATGTAAAACCACTCACTCCTTCCCTCTGTCCACAGTCACCACCATTATACCAAAGCTGGGTGCTGTCACCACTTTCAATTTCTCAACACTTGTCACCAGACTGGCTGAATTGTTCCTGACTCTTCCCCACCCCTTCCATTTCCTACCCTGACTCCCTCTTCCCTGTTCCCTTCCCCCTCACCAATGTGCAACACTGCCCTCTTTTTATATCCTCCCTTAGATACAGTATTTCTTACCCTTCCTTAGTGAGGGCCGATGATGGTCACAATTATACAATAAAATAAATTAATTTATCTATAAAAGCAAAAAAGGTCTGTGTGTGTGTGTGTGTGTCCCGTGATTCTAAACTTCCTTTAAATCGTGGGTCACAGAATTCACTTCCTCCTCCGTGTCATGACTGTGGGCGGCGGGTTTGCTGACGGCCATTAGCCGAACATATCACAAACATTCTGCTTCTTCAGACGGAGGAATGTAACATTTTTGTGAGTGGGTGGGTCCACAACATGGCTCTACTATGATTATTGTTTGTTCTGTGCAAGGGTGAGTGTTTCTTCTTATATTATTCCATGTGTTAAGATGCTAGCAACTACAATGTAAGCACACGGCTAATGCGCATGCGTGCACTACACCAGGATATACTTGCGACTTTGGTGTTGTAAAACGTTTATTTTTTGTGGTGCTTCCATGTCTCTTTTTTTTATTTTTTTTATTTCTCAACAACCTGTGACGGATTATGTGCATGACGCGCGTGTGTGAGGGATAACACGGAGATGGAGGTAGACAGTATTTATAATAAAAATATACTAAATTAGTAAAAGAAAACAAAAAACTATACAATACTTATACAAAAAGTACACAAAACAACAACAGAAATGTACAAAAATATACAAAAAGGCTCCAAAAACACACAAAATGTCTCAAAATAAATATTTATACACAAAATGACAACTGAAATGCACAAAGCTACACCAAAAAAGATACAAAAATGCACAAAATGACTCCAGAATCACACTACCATGGCAACAAAAAACTATAATTACAGAAAAAATGCAAAAAAAGATAACAGATACAAAAATGCACATGACTCCAAAAAACATACATTACAGAAAAATACATCAAACAAAAAACATATAAAAATGAGTAAAAAAACAAACAAACAGATTTATCATGTTCATGTCCCATAGAATTAAACCAGGTAAATCTCTCACACATTATTTTACTTTGCACCCACAAATAAACCCCTTTATAACACTACAGAGTACAGAGTATGTACACCTCTTTGTACATCCAACCTTCATAACACTCTCATTTGGACATAATTGACAATTCTACTTAAGCTCCTCCCAGTACATGAATGCATATTTCCGACTGGGACTACACTAGTTCATTTAATTGCAATAAAAATAATAAAAAAAACATGCATTGTTGATTTAAAAAGATTGAACTACAGGTAGTGTTGACCTTTGACAGCATGTGCAGACAAGGCAAAGAAAAAAAAAAACCCAACTGTGCCAGGAATGTCTGGCCCACAAACCATAGCCTTCCAACATTATGGCCCACAGCAAGATGTAGTTGAATAGCCCTGCACAACATACTACACACCAGTGTGCTGTCTACTCACACACTCAATAAGGCTAACTGAGTTCATACGTATTTCATTATGAATTATATATATTTTTTTATTTCAAAGCATTGTTTTCCTTTCTTCTTATCTCTTCTTATTGTCAGTGACACTTTTTCACCTTTATACTTTATTTTGCTTAACATCATATTTCCAACTGCACACAGGTGTCATTTATTTTTTCATTGTCAATGATAATAAATGTTCCTCATTGTGGGATTAATTATTTTATAGTTTATAGTCTGTACTGTACAGACTTTATAGAGTTTAAAGCCCCCTTCCACCAAAAAAAATAATGTTTTTACTGGTGGTTTATACTGAGATAAATAAAACTGTTGAAATGTTTAATCATATTGTCAATCAATCAATCAATCTTTTATTTGTATAGCGCCAAATCATAACCAATGGTATCTCAAGACACTTTACAGTAGAGCAGTCTTAAGGACGGACTCCATTTTATGGATACACACATATACACACACGTTATCACATTTTTGAGGACCTACACACATTAAAAATCACAGAGTGGTGGGTGGGTTCACAGAATTAGACCTGTCAGGTGGGAGCCCGGCCCCTCTGTTGATGGCTGGACCACCGTGTAGCGTACAATTACATTGGGGTGGTGTGGTCAAGCATGGTGGGGCGATGGGCCTTTGGAGGGCATTGGGGGTCATTGTTGGGTCGCCCATGCGGGGTGTGTGGGGGTGCCTCTCCTCTTCGTGTGTGGCTGGGTGCCTGGCTCGTCTCCTGGTGGTCTTGGGGGCGGTCTCTGCGGTATATGGGCCCTGGGCGGCCTGGCACACCAGTGTGGGGAGTGGGTGCGCTGGGAAGATGTTGGCGTCTGTACCAGGGTTGGAGCAGGGTTGCGTGGCTCTTCGGGACGATGCTGTTTGCTGGGAGGTGGTGCTCGCTGTTACGGTGGGTGGTGGGTGCTTTCAATTGCTGTCTCGCTGTCTGCCGGCCAATGAGTGGCTCCGGTCACCCTTGGCTGGGGGGTGCTGCACAACGCCAAGTATGTGCTGTTGGTGTGACTCCTTCTCGCGGCAGCGGCTTTCTCTAGTACTTGTATGGTATATTAAAACAAAAATGAGGGGGACCCAAGATGGTCCCCCTCATACAAGTTAAAATATGAGGGAGACTTTTTATCAATCTTTCCATCTACTTCAGATCTAACCATAGATTTAAGTTTTTGTCATTTAAAGGTGCGTTCACACCGACAAACCTTTTTTATTTTTTATTTTTTTTATTTTTTTTTTTTACTTGTCTGCACAAGCTGTCAACGGTCAACACTACAAGAAGTGCAATCATTATGAGACAGCAATGCATGTTTTGTTATTGCAATAAGATTCGTTTATTGCTTATTTCTGACCATCACCAGCCCCCCCTAGGGAAGGGTAAGAAACCTTTTATTATAGGGAGGATATAAAAAGGGAGAGCAGTGTTACACCTAGGTGTAGGCGGGGGGAGGGAAAGGGTGCAGGGAGGAGAGACTTAAGGTAGGAAATAGAAAGGGTGGGGAAGAAAAGATTATTTCACAGTGAGGGTGAGATGTGAAGTTGTAGAACATATTGTGCTTATGATGTTGCGTAATCAAGCCAGTATAGTGACAAGTGTGAAGCTTAGCTATAAAGTTGGTGGCTGTGGACAGGGGAAATGAGTGAGTGGTAATACTTAAAGCAGGTATTTGGGATTAACGTGTCTAAAATTAAGCCCAGTATGAGTTTTATCCCACAACCCAAGGCGTGCCAGTGAATCATAGACCAGTATATGTGCAAAAACCGCTATCGCAAACCCAGGAACTGCCCCAGGCCTGCAGATGCAGCCAGGCCAGCGAAAAGAGCGGGGGCCAGGGAGCCCCAGGCCACCCCCCCCCCACCACACACACACACACACACACACGCACACACACACACGCACACACACACACACACACACACACACACACACACACACACACACACACACACACACACACACACACACAGCCCCACCATCCAGCCCCCCAAGGGTTGGGTTTGTGAGTGTGGTGCAACAAGTGGGTGAGCCAGACCAGCTGGGAGTGAGTGATGTGAAGTGTCCACGTAGGAGGCCTATCTGGTAGGAGCCCGGCCCGTCCACATCGCGTGCCACCGGAGAGGGTAGATTTTAAACTTTTTTATAATGTGATAATAACAAGGAGAAGAATGGGATAAAACAATCCCTTATTCATTCTTTAATTCACCCCGTAAAATGACCGCCACCTTCCTTTGTGTGTGTGTGTGTGTGTGTGTGTGTGTGTGTGTGTGTGTGTGTGTGTGTGTGTGTGTGTGTGTGTGTGTGTCCAAAATGAAGGTGCCCACGGGCAAACCCTCTCTAATAGGTCAGAAACAGTGTTTAGACACGCCCCATGCATTTTTTTCAAAAGTCCCCAGGCTGACCATTTTCACTACTTTTGTGTGTTAGTGTGTGTAAGGAGGCGCCCCTTGTGGATACACAGAATACCACGGTCGTGTGTCGCGAAAAACCTATTGATCAAAATCGGTATTACAGTTCTTAATATTTTTAACTGAAGGCCATTCTGACCCAAAATAGAGGTTTATTAAAAGAGAATTATTATTATTAATATTAATAATAATAATGTAAATTTTATTATTATTATTATTATTAGTAGTAGTAGTAGTAGTAGTAATATTAGTTAGTATTAGTAATTTTTTATAATGTCTTTTTCCCAAAAAAAGAGGTCGTGGTGGCTGAGTGGTTAAGGAAGTGACCTGTAACCGGAGGGTCCAGCACTGTGGGACCCTGAGTAAGTCCCCTAGCTCATAGCCCCCCCGAGCGCTGTTCTATGGCTGCTCACTGCTCCTCAGGGATATGAGAAATGTAAATACATATGCATGTACAGGATATATAATGAGCAGTAAAGATGGTTTAAGGTTTTTTGTTTTTTTTAATTAAAAATAGTCAAAATAAATAAAATCTCAATTTCAATTTCAGTTTGCATTTATTTGAACCTGTTTGACTTAAAAAACTAGTATTTATAAAAAGGATGTAAATAATTTCAATAAGTAAGGAATTAATTCCTTTTTTAAGCTAATTATAAACATTTGCTCTAATAAATGTGTTCGATATATCATATATAATAATAATAATTATTATTATTATTATTTCTCTTCCTTTTTAACTGATTGTTTTTAAATAGAAAGTACAGAGTACAGTGATCCAACATGATGACAGGATAAGAGTACAAACAATTTCAACTCTCTATCTCACATGTTTTTAATCTGAAAATAAAAATACTTCACACAGCACATTTAACCTTTTGACCTGTTAACCTTAAAGACACCACAGCTCTGGAACGAAGAGTGGGATCAATGTAGGGCCATGTGTTCCCACCATATACAGTATGTGATAATCAGGTCTATAGCTGGCCATTTTATGTCCGAGCTACATTCAAGCTGAGACTGAAAACTGACAAGAGACTGTCACCTAAAGAGGGCCAACCATGGCAACTTTCTTATCTTTGTCATAGAGCCACAAGCTAGGTATGTACGAAAAGGTCTGGACCATCTGAGCAAGGCCATGTATGAACATCCCTGTGTGAAGCCAGCAGGAACCAAACATGCATTAAGTCCACCTCATTGAGGTGAGGAGACCTCATAGAGACCTCATCCTGTTTGGAAGGGGCTAGTCACACGGTTCCATGAGAATATGATCTCACATTTCATAGAGGTCAGCCTTCAGTTCAAAGTGTTGTGGAAAAAAAAAGAAATGTATCAACTTGACCTCTGTCCCCTTAATGGTGACCTTTCACCCTTTGGAAGGTCGCACAAGTCTGAAATTCAGCACACTTGTTGTACATGCACACACGATGAACAGACTCAAATTTCAGCCTCCCAGGTCAATCCGTTGATGAACATTTAAATAAAAATTGAAGAAAAGGGTCTTTGAAGGTGTCCTTAGCTGAAAGGGAGGGTCCTATGGGGCTAGACCCTTGAAAAGTGATCCATTAGTTCATCTCACTGCCCACCACATTTCTAATGTCTGAAACACTGGCTATGTCAGCCCCAGAGTCCTGATTGTCTGCCTGAGGCCTACTTGTAGTGATGAAGCCTGGGGCCTTCAAGAAAGAAAAAACTACAACTACTCCCTCATTTGAGGGGCTATTTATACCAAATTGCACACACAACTAATAAGCCCCTCCATGACATTGATAATCCAATATCAGACCCCTAGCTCAAAAGGAGCCTGAGCATGGGCCTGTTTCTCAGTTCACGTTTAACCCTTTAATGTACAAAAAGGCTAAAAAGGGTCAAAGTCTCTGAGATTCCTTAACCAGTTTGGACCAAAATTGGCAAGCAATATATCAAGTTCAATGTGAATAATCATGCACATTTTCAGACCCCCAGGGGTATCGAGGCATGAACAGGGGCCAAAAAGACACAATTTTTCATATTTCACAACTGGTGCTCTTTTGCTCTTGTTTGACCTCTGAGACACTTAGAAAGGTGAAACTTGGGCTGTGGGACCTCTGACAACTTTCAAATAATATGCTTGTGGAATCTTTTTGATGGCCCCTCCCACACAGGAAGTAGCTCCAGGAACCACCTAGAGACACGCCCTTGAAATCGCTTGTTTATCGAGAGGCCCTGAAAGACTTCTAAAAGTTTCAGCTCATTTGAACCAAAAATGACTCATTTATGGGGCTTTGAAGTCCACACTTGTGTAATTTTCCCATGGTGCCACAAGGCACAGGAAAGTCATAGAGACACCAAACCACCTCAGATCAGCTCCAAATGGAGTCTAGTATAACATATTTAAAAATCATTCCTGAGGTCCCAGTAGAACTTTTTTTACTTCAGTCCATTTCTGAAAATGCAGGTCTTGTTCTCTGCTTACACCCTGAGACCATCTTGCCAGATGAATGAGACCTTCTCCCTCATTTTTGGGCCAATCAACACCAAATTTCCCACACAAGTACTAGAGCTCCCTCTGAGTCTGAATATTCAATATCGACCTTCTAGCTTTACAGGAGCCCAGATGAGAGCCTCTTGAAATTTGGAGGATTAACCCTTTCATGTCCAGCAGACTACAATAACCATTTAGGGTCAAAATATCAGCGATTTCTTAACTGATTCAGACCAATATTTACAGGCTTGATACCGAGTCAAATGTGAATAATCATGGGCATTTTCAGATCCCCAGGGGTATCGAGGCATGAACAGGAGCCAAAAAGACCTGTTTATTTCATGACTGATGATTTTTTGCTCTCTTTTAGCCGCTTTGACACTTGGAGAGTTTAACCTTTAGCAGTGGAACCTCTGAAAATGATAGAATCAGATGAGATTAAAAAAAAAATAAAACCTGAAACTGGTCTATCACATATCCCAAGCCTGAGGATGCACGCTAGCCTGGCGAAGCCACACCCACTTCCTTACTGTTGTAAGAAAGTGGGTCTGGACTCTCTCTGCCATCAACGGCTCACTTCCTCGTCTCCAGATCTGTAGATCAGGAAAAAAACGCCATATCGGCTGCACTGAGGAATATCATCACAAACACGGCGCCCGACACAGAGAATAGCTTCGTAGCTGCGCTCTGTTACGTTTAAAAAAGACCTGGATATATCCGTTTAGAAAATAAGAACTACGTTTGTCGCACTAATGTCATCACATCTCTTCTACGTTTGATTGGTTACTCTGCCCGTGTTTGTCCCTCCCACCCGAAATCATGCTTCTATTGAGCACTTCCAGACTAATGGCCTACTAGGAGATTCGGATGGATTCCAGGCTAGCTGCAAGCAGGTCATCTAAAATAATGCTTATCTCAAGTATGAGAGATAAAAAAGCATATTTACTATATGTCCTCTTTTAACTGTGTACGGAAGGCGTGTGGCTGCAAGAAGTCTTTGAAGTGTTGCACATGCACAAATCGAATAATTTTCTCTTTTTCGTCATAATTATTAATTCTCTAAATTCGTTTATTTTATTTTTTTTAAAGTGACAGAAATGGGCTTCCATATCATTGTGTGTAGCCTATATGCATAATTAGTTTTAAGTTATTATTATTGAAAGCTTCAATTAGTACATTAATTTGTCATAATTAATAAAAAGTGACCCAAGAATATTTGACCAGAAAAGACACAAGCTTTGATGTAAATTTTCTGTGTTTAAAACAGATAAGCAAACTGCTTTTCCTGTCTCCTTTTTCAGCATGTACAAAAAACCCCCCCAAAAAAACCAAAACAAAACAAAACAAAAAACTTCTGTGAATGCAACCATGTCAGAAATAAACTGAATAAATAAATAAATAAAAAGTTGTTTCAAAACATGGATCAATTTCTTATTTTAAAAACTAAAAGACAACTGTAGCTGTAGTTAGGCATAATAGGACCAGGGAACCAGGGAACAAACGCTCTCCTGATCAAGGCTTAATGAGCTGTTGGCGCTGAGCCAGGGTGGGGGAGGGGCTCTAAGTGCACCTGCACTAGTCTGACTCACTCACAGACAGTCGACAGGCACAGCGATGGAGCAGGCTGTGAGCTTACAGAAAGAAAAGGTAAGTTTTAAGACTTGTTTTTTGCTCAAACTTGAATGTAGTGTTGTGAAAGCTGGTTTTATACATTTTAAACCGTGTTGCATAATAAAATGAGTATAATTAAATTCTAAAAACGTCCGCTAACCTGACACATGGCTATCACGTGGAATTGTTTAGCTGTTCCACTTTTATAACTTTAGTTTATTAAATTAACTAGTAGATGGGGAGTAATGTAAAAATAGTGTAGATTGAAGTTAATGCTTGATTGAAGCTGTGGTGATAGCAGATGTGACTGAAATCCATGATTAACATTTGTTTTTGACAATACTTATTCAGAGTATTTTTGGAAGAAAATGTTTGAAAAGTAAATTGTTTTAAATAATGTTTGATGTTTGTTTAGGCCTATTTAAAAAAGCATCTGATGTATCAGTTTGATTAGAATTAAATTTTACTAGTGAATAAATTACATTTTAGTTAGATGTTGTATTTAAAAGATTTTAGCTGTGAACTGTAGAAGTTCAAACTGTTAATGTTTCACTGCACACTGACATAATATAAACTGACTGTGTTGTTTCCACAGAAAAATGACCTGAGTTCTCCTGCCACTGGTTGCAGCATTCAATCCACTCATGAGAAAGGTGAGTTGAAATATGTGAGTTGTGGTGTGAGTTTACATCAGGGCCTGATATTCAGGATTAAATGAGGGTAACCCATTTAGGATCATGTTAATGAACTTGTGATTAAATAGCTAATTGTGGATTACTCTGCAACTTATTTTTTAGTTTTCTTTTTCACTACTTCATAGGGAGGGTAGTGAATGTTCTCCAGATACACTTTTTTAAGTTTTTAGTTGAAGTGTTCTTTATTTTCTGACAGAATTTAAGATCTTTTGTGCTCTGAAAAAGGAACAAACAAAATCCATCATCTGTATCAGCAGTAAACCAGTAAAACTTCAACCAATGAAAAAAAGAACCATTTTTTTAACCAATCACGTCTCTGTCTCCCTGCACGTACTCAATCCCTCGCATGCACAAGCCCACAGTCAAAGCGCGACACCGCCGACAGAGTTAAAACTGAGTTTTAGGTCTTGTTTTTTAACATACTGTATATAATGATTAAGTTTAGTGTTTACTTACTGCTAAATGAGACTAAGTTCCTACACGATATACGAGATGAGCTTAGTTCCGCTATTGGAGCATTGGTGCTCGTGCATGTGAGCACAAAGGGGAGGGGGGTAAAGGTGGAGCCGGTCGGAGGAAGCTACATTAAAATCAAGCTAACTTTAGAAAATTCCCCACCCTAGCTTTAATATGCTTACTCAGCCCCCCTTTAAGGAGTTGTGTGTGTATTATCCACTTGAACTTTCATAAGGTCAAGTTCACACTTGACTTCTTTTAACTGCCAGCACCATTTTATTTGTAAAGATGATATGATGAGAGCCGTATAAGTCAATAAAATCCTTATAAACACAAACTAAAAATGTTTGATGTTATGATTTGTGAATATTGGGTTTTAATGTATTCTTACTACCTTTGCCTTTGACTCCATTTCTAATTTCTGTTTTTAGGCAGTTATTTATTTGGCTGTTTTATTTTCCTGAATTTCATTCTATTGTACACCAAATAATTGTTATATGTTCTTAATCATCACATTGTTATTGCTAGTTTAACTTTTGACCTTTTAACGTTTGGCTATAAGAGCACTTTCTAAACCTATGTTTTTAAAGGTGCTGTATAAAAAAGTTAATACTCTAATTATTATCATATCGCATCAAAAAAATTACAGTTACAGCATAATAAAAGCAAGTAATACAAAGAAAAGGGAGACCTTTGTCTAGTCTTGAGCTGTTCCCACCAACAGATTCAACATGTAATTGTTCAGATATATTACAGATGAAGCCTTCATGTAGACAAGATAATATAATATCCACTGTACCCCCCTCAGGGCTGCCCTTTCTTTTTCTTCAGTCATTCCACCACTGCTAAGTTAATATATTTGTATCAAGCTGCCCATCAAAACCTATACTATATTCCTGATTGCAAGGAAGGATTTTTATATATTAATTCTAACTCAAGGAAGGATTTAATTCTCTGACATTTTTTGCAGATGCTGATGTGGAAAAAGGCTTTGAAAAAGATAATGAAGAGGTCGACATTAAACCTTTGGGCTCTGGAAATCCAAAGGTAACCACTTTACTACATGCATAACCTTAAAGAGTTTACTTTCAGCTCTATTAATCTGCTATGTAATCATGAATGAGGCCAAAATGATGCATTAAGCACACATTGAGATCCAATTCTACATCACCAATCAAACAAAAATCTGTTCTGAGCCAAAGTGAAAGACAGTGATCAAAAGCAACAATTAGTTTTCATGTTATCTTTAATTCTCTGATGCTTTTCTGACACATCATCTTGGAAATAAAAATGTCATTATTTATAATCACGTAAAGATGCACTATATGCAATGTAGCAGGTTGTAAATATTGGAAATAGTACTGTAGTTAAAGGGATAATTATCTGAGTCTGTGCCACTTTTTTTTTAAATGATCATCATCCTCTCACTAGGGAGGCGTCCGGGGGGCATCCTAATTAGGTGCCCGAGCCACCTCATCTGGCTCTTCTTGATGCGGAGGAGCAGCGGCTCTACTCTCAGCCCCTCCCGGATGACTGAGCTTCTCACCCCATCTCTAAGGGAGAGCTCAGCCACCCTACGGAGGAAACTCATTTCGGCCGCTTGTACCCGCGATCTTGTCCTTTCGGTCATGACCCACAGCTCATGATCATTTATGATACTTTTTAAAATCAGTGAAGGGGAATGAGGCTATGTGTTCTAATGATACCTTAAGTAAATACTGTGCCATTTTCGGTTTAACTAGTTTACATTTCGTTGATAGCAATTAGGGCTGTGTTCTTTCTCCTCTGCTCTTCTCCCTGTACACCAACAGCTGCACCTCCTCTCACCAGTCGGTCAAACTCCTGAAGTTTGCAGACGACACGACCATCATCGGTCTCATCGCTGATGGAGACGAGTCCGACTACAGGTGGGAGACAGACCGGCTGGTGTCCTGGTGCAGCCAGAACAACCTGGAGCTCAATGCTTTAAAGACAGTGGAGATGATAGCAGACTTCAGGAAGAACCCAGCCCCCCTCACCCCCCTCACCCTGGGAGACTCTACAGTGAGCTCTGTAGAGTACGTCTGCTTCCTGGGGACCATCATCACTCAGGACCTCAAGTGGGAGCTGAACATCAGCTCCCTTATCAAAAAAGCTCAGCAGAGGATGTACTTTCTGCGGCAGCTGAGGAAGTTCAGTCTGCCAACAAAGATGATGGTGAACTTCTACAGCTCCATCATCCAGTCCATCCTCTGCTCCTCCATCACCATCTGGTACGCTGCAGCTACGGCCAAGGACAAGGCCAGACTGCAGCGTATCATCCACTCTGCAGAGAAGGTCATCAGCTGCAATCTGCCCTCCCTCCAGGACCTGTACGCCTCCAGGATTTTGAGGCGTGCAGGAAAGATTGTGGCCGACCCCTCCCACCCCGGTCATAAACTGTTTCAATCTCTCCCTTCTGGTAGGAGGTTTCGGTCCATCAGGACCAGAACCTCCAGACACAAAAACAGCTTCTTTCCCTCTGCCACCATCCACATGAACACACCCCAAGTCACCCACTGAAGTCAAATTCCTTGTACTGTCCTCAAAACTGTACATGGCAAATAAAACATTTCTGATTCTGATTCTGATAGGGTTTCAGTTGTATTATTAGTCTTTGCTTTAAATAAAAATTAACTTTGCTACAACATTTCTAAAGTGAATATATGAATGTTAATAGTAAATAGTGAATTATACATTCCCAGCTGTAGATTCCTTGCCAAAGAAGAACTACAGTTGCCGGATATTAGAGAAAATGGACATTGCAATATTTTTTTTCTGCTATATAATAAAAAAAATGACATTGATGCACTGTTGGTATCTATGGAAACAGAACAGTCAGAAATGCTTGATCCAGCTTAATTTTTAATATTGGAGAACGATTCAAACAACCATTACTCTTGATCCCCAGGTTTTTGATCAAAGATCTAAGCCATTAATGAATCAACTGACAGAAACAAAAAAGTTTACTACTTTACTCTGTTCAGCTCTATTCTCCCAGACTCCTGAAGAAATTATCACTTGCAGACTCATCTGTCTGACACAGATTTGCAAGCCGCTGCTTTAACCCCGAAACTGTTAAATACAGTCCTTAATATAATGTAAACTATGACGAACTGTAAAATTGTCAAAATCCCTGATATGCCTTCATTCAATGAGTAAAATAGCTCTTTTCATAAAGAATGTACCATTGTAATAACCCAAATCAGAGTAAAATATGTTATTCCAGTCATCTTGTCTGTGAATCACTGAAGAGAATATAATGAATTTTCTTTTTTAGAAATCAAAAAGAGTTGTTCAATGATTTTTTAGGTTTATTTCCTTTTTCTCTTACATTATTATCATCACGGTGCCTGAACTCTATTATGGCATAAAACTGCCATTGTCTTATTTAGTGCAACTAATATTTCTCATTTCCCAGAGAGCTGATCAGTGCTCAAGCGACAGTGATAACACCATTGACCTCACACCACCTGATGTAGACAACCATGAAGACACGGGCAGTGAGGACACGGACACTGTACCTGAGCTGAAAAGAACTGAGAGTGTTTTTGTAAGTTTACCTGCCACGGCTTTTGTCATTTACTCCATGATATTGCTGCATAGAGGAAGCAGACATAGTGACACAGAAAACTAATTGATCCTGGAAAGGATTTTCAAACATTTGCATGAAATTGATTTCCATTACTTTATCATGTGCTTTTGGTTTAACTACATCAATAATAATGGTAATAACCTTTGGGGCATATTACTTAAAGGATGTATATAGTTTTGGTTGGTGAAAGTTAGAAGTCGACACATTCTGTTGCATATGTTCATAACTCATACTGTCCTCTTAGGAAACGTTGGTCCCTGTAACAGTGTAACATAAAAGGTTATGTGAGAAGTAATGATGGTGGTCTCAGAATATCAGACACCTATATGCTCCTGGTAGCTTTTTAGCTCCAGTGTTCAGGGACTACAGAAACTGTATTCAGTTCAGAAAATATAGCCTAGAACTGTTTTCAAATTTCTGCACCCAAATTACACAGTGCATCATTAATCAAATAGTTATCCTGTGAAATGTGTACATTCCAAATGAATAGTCCATGTTTGCACTTTTTGGTACTTTCTTTATACTGATCATTTTGTGTTTGATTTGGCATTATGTAAACATAAAAAAGTCATGATTGCGTAGGGTTAAGGTTGTCACTCACCTTCCCTTTCTGCACCACCTCTGAACAAAGTATTTTTTTTGTCTTTACATTTCTGATGTGAAGATAATTAGTATTAGACAATTTACTTAACATTCAAAACTTTAAAAAAAAACATAAGTATTTTTTTTGTTTTTAGCTGACCAGGGAAATACTGTGGAACAAAGACTATCCTCTGTCAAGTTCTGGGAGCAGTGAAGAGTTGTATGTTCCTGATTATGCTGATGAAACTGATGATGAAGAAGAGAGCTCTGGTGAGGTCAAACAGCCCACGAATAAGAAGAAAAAGGCCAAGAGAAAGTACTCAACTAACACTCAGGCAGCACAAATCGTCCAACCACAAAAACGAAGACGGAAAACAAGTTTAGTGGCTGAAAAAGGCAATGCAGAGGCCTCCTTACATGACAGTTCAGATGTGACAGTAATGATGCTAAAGAAGAAACCGAATGGGGGCAGATTGTACAACAAAAAGTTTTACTGTGTGTTTTGCACTAAGACTTTCCATAAAATTATCCGTCATTTGGAATCAAGACACAAAGACAAACCAGAAGTGGCAGAAGCGATGACACATCCAAGGGGATCAAAAGAGAGAAAAATACAACTCTGCTTACTAAGAAATGAAGGGAATCGTCTACATAATAATAAGGTGCTGAAAGAAGGAAAAGGAATGGTAGTCCCCAGACAACGGTCCAGCACTGAAGTTACAGCCGGAGACTACATGCACTGTGTTAACTGCCAGGCTTACCTCAAGAGGAAATCCCTGTGGAGGCATATGCAAAGATGTCATCTAAGCAAGAAGAGTGAAGTATTAAAACCCGGGAAAACAAGAGTCCAGGCCCTTTGTGAGTATGCTCAGCCAGTGCCAGAGGACGTTAATGAATGCTTTTGGAAAATGGTGCTAAACATGCATATGGACGAGGTAACTACTGCTGTCCGCAAAGAGAAAAACATTCTGAAATATGGAGAACACCTTTTCAACAAACATGGCCATGACGTCAACAAACACGAATATATCAGACAAAAGATGCGGGAGACAGGGCGACTTGTTGTGCAAGGACACAAAAATGGCAAGTTGAAGCAGTTGTCAGACTTTTTTTTACCAGCTAAATTCCCTTGTGTGATACAAGCTGTCAAAGATGTAGCTGGCTTCAATAAGGAAACAAACATATATAAAACACCTTCTCTGGCACTAAATTTAGGCCACAACCTCAAAAAAATTGCAAGCATTATAGAATGTGAGGCTATGATTGCAGGTGAAGAGGATGTCATCCAAAATGTTCAGGTGTTTAAAAAAATATGTGACACCAAGTGGAATGAGTGTGTGTCAGCTCAGGCCCTAAGAAATCTTGATGAAGCGAAATGGAATGTCCCACAGGTGCTTCCCTTTGCAGAAGATGTTAAAAAAATGCATGAGTATCTCAGAAGACAAAGAGAGGGCTGCCATACAAAACTCGAAGAACAGCCGACAAAGACGAACTGGGCAGAACTTGCAAAAATAACTCTGTGAGATTATACTGTTTAACCGCAGGAGAGAGGGAGAAGTATCGAAGATGACATTGAATGCTTTCACATTACGAGATACCTCGTCAACTCACCCCGATATTGAGTTAGCTTTGTCCGAGTTTGAAAAAAAACTGTGCAAACACCTCAAGAGAATAGAGATCAGGGGAAAACGGGGACGAAAAGTCCCTATTCTACTCACGCCTGATATGATGACTTCAATGGAGATACTCGTCAAGACTCGTCGCAACTGTGAAGTACCTGATGAAAATCTGTTCATGTTTGGCAGACCACAAGCTCTAAGCCACTTCAGAGGATCAGATGTCATTCATCATGTTGCTCGAAGCTGTGGGGCAAATCATCCGGAAGCTTTATCATCCACTAAGTTAAGGAAGCACATGGCAACCATGTCCAAGGTCCTTAATCTGAAGGACAATGAGATGGATGACCTTGCTAATTTCCTAGGACATGACATCAGAGTGCATCGCCAGTATTATAGACTCCCAGAGGGCACATTACAGCTAGCAAAAATCAGCAAAGTCCTGATGGCACTAGAAAGAGGTCAGCTGTCACAGTTTCAGGGACGAACTCTGGATGAAATCAACATCGATCCCCAAGGTAAATGATGGAATATATGCATTTACACAATCTGTAGATCTTTTTTTTTTTTTTCCTGCCAGAGAGTCTGTCTTAAATTAACTACAATTATGCAATAATGTAATAATAATGGATATTGGTGAATGATGGTGGAAATTGCCAGTATTAGGATTTCTTGAAGATTTGTTTTGTTGAGTAAGTGTTGATCACACTTTTTTTAATGCATTTCCAGAGAAAATGTCAGTGGACAGTGACTTAACTGACAGTGAATCAGATGATGACATTAACAAGTTGGGTGCAGCTTCACCTTCAGCCTCGTTATCACCGGGTATGAAGGCAAATATTTTGACAAACATTTAGAAGTATTCTTTACAAGATGTGTTCAATACTTAAATATGCTTGTAGGGTTTGATAACTGAATGACAGGTAAATTAGTTGTGATCAAAATGCCTGAGTTTGTTAAAACTAAAATTTGTCCTCTTTGAAATAGACGGCCATTTTAAGCGCCACAATAAATAAAAAGCTTTCAGATGTTTCAAATGTAAGGCTGTAGCAGTCAAAGTTTGTAATGTATAATTGGTTGTGGGAATTTTACCCTGGGGCTCTCTTAATTACTTGACCAAGCACTGAAAAAACACTGGTTTGTTTAATTATGATGCTTCACATAAACATGTACTTGACTAATGACTTTGCCTGTGTTGAACACTCATGTTCTTAAGCATAACCTTTGTATTCACAGAAAATTCCAGGGTGAAAAAGAGATCCTCTGAAGTTGGTCAAAGCTCTCCACAGCCAGCCAAAGGTAATCACACTTCTGTAATGTAAGATGATGATGTGTCAAATGGATCGATGTAGTTTGGCAGAGAAATTTGAAAGTTAAAGAAGTTTATAAATGCTGTGGTAAATTTTCAAAGGAAAAGATGGGTCCCTCAAACACTATTTGAAGATAAAATGCTACGCAAAAAACAATGGTGGGGGCCCAAGAAGACCTTTTAAATCTAGAAAGTGTAATAATATTGTTCTTGCGTAAAATAACAGTTTTACGTGTAGTAGTGGTAGTAGTCTTTATTTATTTTGAATTATTAATTATTCATTGCACAATACAATAAAAAAAAGGAAAATATATATACAATTTGAAAAGAAGTAGTTAGAAGTAAAACTTATGTTTCCTACTCCTTCATACATTTTCAGTCTTTTGTTTCTTTTACAGTTTTACAAATGATTCAATTTACAATCAGAACTTAAATAAACATAGGATATTTCTACTTCTTTTAAGTCTCTACAGTTTATACAAATATTATACAATTTGTGTAGATGTAAAATGACTGCTCAGTTACTGAACTGCTCTTTACTAAAAGTACTGAAAAGAAAATATGATCTTTCTGTCTTGTCATGCAAACAGAAGAGAATATGAATCTCTAACCAAGTTACTTTTATTAAAGTTGCACTACTTGATTCTTTCGCCATGACAGAGAGGCATGGCTGAATCAAAATAGCTTCATCAAAAATGTATTTCATGGGAGGCAAAGTGGTGGATAATTTTTCTTCTAGCATCATATTGACATATACAGTATAAGGAAATATTACAGATACATTTTCTTTTATACATTTTCTCTTATCACTTGCATCATCTTGCTCTTCTACCACAGAAAACGCATCTATTTACAGTATTTTTCTGTGGTTTCAGGTGACGAGATGCCACTGGCTGGGGAAGTGTCTGTAATGTGTCAAAGTAAAAAAGGTAAGTGATTACAACTTATAACACTCAGAATGTAAGCAAACCTCTATGAATAACATCCCTGGGGCCTTTGCCATCGAATGAGGTGTCTTGGGTAATCTGCTTTCACTAAATTGGACAAAAGAGATAATGCTGACTCTGCAGAGTCATGTGAAGCTGATCATTAGCCTGATAGATTCACCCTGAGTTTCTGTTAGCATGTTTCGTTGAAGTTTACTGCTGACTATTTAAAAATAAAATGTTTAAATGCTTTTTTATGTTTCAAATTTATATTGCTAACATGTTTTATTCCATTTTGCCCATTGGGAACATGCAGATTTTTTTTATTTTTTAAGTTTTTATTGCCTTGTTTTTTCAGGATCATTGCAAACCAAAAAGAAAAAGTGGTCGGAGGAGGAAGTCCAGGCTGTTGAGAAGACGCTTATGGACTTCATCAGAAGAGGAAAGGTTCCTGGTAAAGCCCAGTGTCTCCACTGTATACAGACTTCACCCACTAACCTTCAAAACAGGAGTTGGGAGGCGGTTAAGTATTGACTCTCAGAAGAAACGGAGGTAAGCCCAAATTATGGAAGCCCAAAAGGGCCACAATTAAATAAATAAAAAGAACATTTTGAAATAAATACTATTTTAATAAATAACAGACAATTATATAATATGGCCATTAAATTGTTAAATAAGGTAATATTATTTTGAAATGTTTAATTTTTCTTCAATATCTAACTATTATACTTTTATTATAATTAATTATTTCATAATGATTATTTTAACAATTTCATAATTTTTAAAATAATGACTTTTTAAAATTGATTTTCCAAGAATGTATAAAATAAAAAACACTTTTTACAAAGTAAATGTTTATTTCATAATGTCCTTTTCCACAATGGTCTTTGATTCCATATTTCAGCAGAATGACTAGTTTGCAAATCAAAGCACATGAGGCGGAGCCAGTTCACTGATTGGCTGATGAACAGCAGCAGCAGTATCGATTAAAGTTTATCACTAATGGTGAGAAGACTGAGCTGATGGTGGCGAGTGTCAGTGATAAAGTTTATCGCTCAGTCTTCTCACCATTAGTGATAAGTCTCCACACTTTAATCGATACTGCTGCTGCTGTTCATCAGCCAATCAGTGAACTGGCTCCGCCTCATGTGCTTTGATTTGCAAACTAGTCATTTTGCTGAAATATGGAATCAAAGACCATTGTGGAAAACGACATTATGAAATAAAAATTTACTTTGTAAAAAGTGTTTTTTATTTTATACATTCTTGGAAAATAAATTTCCAGAAAGTCATTATTTTAAAAATTATGAAATTATTAAAATAATCATTATGAAATAATTAATTATAATAAAAGTATAATAGCTAGATATTGAAGAAAAATAAAACATTTCATAATAATATTACCTTATTTAACAATTTAATGGCCATATTATATAATTGTCTGTTATTTATTAAAATAGTATGTATTTCATTTTTATATTTTCACTGGATTCTTTTGGCTCTCCAAAGGACTACCAGAGACTTTAAAAAACATGAAGGGTGTTTGTTATGTGCCACAGTTGTGTACAGTTTGTTAATGTTTCAAATAAAATAATCAAAACTGTAATGTCCATGTATATTTGTTTCATAATACAACACGGTAGAAAAAATAATAAATATAATAATAAAAATGAATACATGTATTTTTGTTTTTATTAAACTCTGTCAATAGTTGCATAAGCACATACATGAACAAAGTCACACAAGCTCATTTTACATCACAACTTTCTCCACATTATTGGCTGTATTCTTTCAGACCATAGTTCAGACCCCACCATTTGTTATAGGCCCTTCGCATTTATTACATTTTTTTGTCCACATGATGGCATAGTGGAGCATGCATCACTGCGACCCTTTGAACCATGTGCTGAGTAATAGGCTGCGATCCCTCAGTGCTTCATATTGCCATCACTAGATGAAATAAAGACTACAATGTACCAACTACTGAGAGATTAGTTGTATATACATATAGATCTCCCCACAGCTGCCCACTGATTCTACCAAAATGATGAACAAACTAAATGTTTGGTGGAGGAGATTGCGCAAAATAACTCTGTTAAACTCAACTTATTACAAACAACAGAACAGAAAGTTAACTGAGAGTGTTGACCCTCTGATAGCACACACTTAACTGAGCAAGGGCTCTGCCCCCCCTTATATAGACTCTGAGCTACTGATTGAAGTCAGCTGAAGGAGAACATCACAGGTGCAGCCAATAGCTCCTGATTGGTCCTCAGAAAACCAATCTGTCCAGAGGTGTGTTCCATAAAGGAGGGTTAAACTCTGAGTCTGTCCATAAACTCTGGGTCAACATACCCCACGATGGGAAACTCTGTGTATCTGATTCCATTACAGCTGGTATGAAGTGGGTTAATCAACCCTGAGTATGTAAACCTTGGGTTACTTTTATACATTCACTTATATTACAGTATTAAACAACGTAAAGTCAATGTTGAGCCATAAATGTGTATTCATTTAAATTGAGTTTTTCCCCTTTACATTTACCACAGGTTTGTATTCAGGGAACTTTACTACAGACGTCAGTAGATGTTTTAATGTAGATCAACCTCTCAGTGACTTTCACTAAATGCTCTGTATCCACAATGTAAGAAAGAAAACTACCGTTAGAAAAATAAAAATTAACAAACCTAACGCAACACATCATTAGTAATGATGTGAGCACGTCTGTGGTGTGTAATGTTACTAATGTGTGTCAGAGAACAGTGCCAAGGTACATAAAAGTGTTCCTTAAGAAGCAGTGTTCAGGTGGGCGGAGCCAGGTGGAAACCCAGGGTTACAAAACCTGCCAGCGTTTAGTTCACGGACAATGTTACCATGGTAACAGACTCAGAGAAGAACATACCTCACGTATAGGAATCGGATACTCAAGAGTTTCCCTCATTTGAGCCCAAACATTCTCAGAGTTTGAAAATAACCCGCTTTATGGAATAAACCTCTGAAACATGTGTGGAATAAAACCTGCACTGCCATGAACGATTAGGGAACCTCTAATGCAATAATGTCTCTCAAAATGTTACTTTTTTGGAAATCTACTAAGCTTGAAATCCATAGACTACATCTCAGGGACCTAGTGTCTTCCCTAAAGGCAGACATACACTGTGTGATTTTTGGCCCATTTTGAGCCGACTTTTGACACGTGCGACTATTTTGTAGGATTGTGCGAGTCTCTGCTAGATCATGTGTCGTGCATCGTGTAGTATACATAGGGTCACGAGAAGCAATTAACACCTCACGACCAGCTCCCGATCAGCAATCGCAGGTTGTAAGGAAATTAAATGTGTTTGCAGCAAGGCAGCATAGTGCGCCTTGTGAGCCAGGTGGAGATTGTCGGAGCAAAACCCGCGGTGCTGACACAGCGATACACATCTACAACAACGAGTGGGCCAAAGAAAAGAAGAGTCGACAGTGAGTGCTGAGTGTTTAGTAATGGATGGACAAGTAAATACTTTTCACTGAAGTCCTGTCAAAGACTGTATGTCTTATTATTTGTAAAGAAACTGTTGTGGTTTTATGTAAACTTTCAAGTCCCACCTGTGCCCATTGCCCCCCAAATAATCCTGACAAATAACACTTGTTATAATGTGTTGAACCAACACGGAACAAGTAATATAATATTTGATAATAAATCAAAAACTAAATTAAACTCATTATCTGAATTAAAAAAACAACAAAAACAAATGTAAAAAGTGCAGTAGAAAACAAAAAAAAAGAAATAAACTCAGTACAAGTATGAAATCAACTAACAGAGAACAAGTATCACCATGTTTCATAATGTAAGTATATTTCATAAATAAATCAAAAGTGAAAAACTAAATGAAATGATTTACCTGCATAAATAAACAAACATTAAAGTACAGCAGTCCAAATATTCAGGAAACAACAACACTTTGTTTACAATCTGTGCCAAAAAGCTGAAGAAAACAAAAAAGTAAATAAATGTTTTAAATCAGATAATAAAAGTTTGTTTCTGGTTCCACTTCACATGCCGACGTAAATCATTATGTTTGTATTTTAATTTCACGATACATTTTGATCCCAGTCACATATCTAATGTAGTCTTAATTTAATGTTCTTTTAATTTCTGATACATTGTAGGATTCTAAATTTGCCTAGTAATGATCTTTATTGTCATTGAAGAAAGGGTTTTTAAGATGATTGGCATGAAATTGAACATGTCAACCTGTCATGTCTCCATTCTCTACCACACTTTGAGAAGCACTGCTCTACTAACAGGTCTGTCTCTCCTTAAATACACAAACCTTTCTTTAGAATTGGGGATACATTTGGGTGAAAGTTGCAAATCTGTAACGCATATGGTTGATTTGTTATGAAGTTTTATAAATTTTAACTTTAGACAAGAAAAAAAAGAATGTATGTATGCATCGGTGCTGGCCCCGCCCATCTGTCACTTTTTAAAAGTCCATGTGACCCCTGAGCCAAAAAGTTTGCCCACCCCTGGTCTAGAGGTTCCCTAATAGTTCATGGCAGTGCAGGTTTTATTCCACACATTGTTCTGGACAGATTGTCAAAGGTTTTCTGAGGACCAATCAGGAGCTATTGGCTGCACCTGTGATGTTCTCCCTCAGCTGACTCCAATCAGTAGCTCAGAGTCTGTATAAGAGGTGGGGGAGGCGTATTCCTTGTTCAGTTGAATGTGTGCTATTAGAGCGTCAACACGAGGGTTGGGCATCGTTTGGATTTTAACGATTCTGATTCCCAATTTTGATTCCTGTTCTAAACGATTCTCGATTCCAATTCTTTGAGTTGTGCAGATAAACAGGACACAGATTTCGCAGAAGAACCTTTTTAATTTGAAAAAGCCTTTACACAGGTCCCCAACTGTAAAAGTGAAACTTGCTGAAATAAAACTACAAACAAGTTGATATCAGTCTAAAAACAAATAGCTACAGGTAGATGTGAAACTAAGTAGCTACTTATTTTTCTCTGTTTAGAATGAACTCAGACAATTAAAAATGCTTTTTATTCTATTAACAAGCAATTCTCTGGAAGTGTCACCGTCCTTACACTGGAAAACCGGCAAGTCTGTCATCAGAGGGAAGATTATATCATACTCTTCTTATAAGAAAAAACAGCAACAGATAGCAGAAAAAACCATTGAAGAAAAAATTAAGAAACTTATGGAAGAATAATAGAATAGAATAGAAGAATAATATTTTATTTTGCAACAATTACGATCCATAAACTTTGACTACAATAATAAATCAGGCAAATACTTAGCAAATCAGCTTAAACACAACGAATATAATTCCTTTATAGCAGCAATTTCTGATAACTCAGGTCAAACTTTAAACTCACCTCATGATTATTATCAAAACCTATACTCATCAAACTTAAACCCTGACCCTGAAGATATGAAAACCTTCCTCAATAACTTAAACCTACCACAGCTCACCATAGATCAGAAAACCACCTTAGACTCACCATTAACCTTACAAGAACTACAAAATGCTTTGGATAGCATGTCAACAGGCAAAGCACCAGGTCCAGATGGGTTCCCTGCTGAATTCCTAAAACATTTCTGGTCAATGCTGGCTCTGCTCTTTTTCAGAGTAGTAACAGAGATTAAAAATAAAGGTTATGTAGGAGGTCACATGAATACAGCAAACATTAAATTACTACTTAAACCAGACAAAAACCCCATGTTACCCTCAATCTACCGTCCCATCTCACTTATTAACACAGACATAAAAATAATTTCCAAAGCACTCACTTCCAGGTTAGAGAAAGTAGTACTGTCAATTATAAATGGACACTCCACAGACAATGTTAGAAGACTGTTTAATTTGATCAACATGGCACAGAACTCTGAGAATGCCTATGGTATTCTCAACCCGGGCGCTAGTCCTGCTATGGGCCACATTAAAATGTAGTTGGGGCTCAGGGTCAGGATAAGAAGTCAGTTACGTTGGCAGGCATGGGTAGCCTCAATCTGCCAATAGGTATCCATCAAAGTGGCCTGTAATTAAAGGATATACAGAACTTCAGTTAAACTGGAGACCAAGAACAGTGGTGTATACATATTTTTTTTTTTTCTTTTCATTTGGAAATCTGTGGCTCAGGCTACACTCCGACAAATTTGGGAGTCGTGCACAGAGCCTGGCAACTTTACTTCCACAATGGTGATGAGGTAGGAGGCTCATGGGTTGCAATGAAGTAGAAATACATTTCCATGTAAATGATCGTTGTTCTACCTGGCTGTAAAATGATTTCCCATCCACACAGCCCAAAACATGTGGGATCCCTGCCAAATTAGAGCTGATTAAACTACTCACCCACCTGTTATCATCATTTAAATAATACAATATACAATTTGTACTCACCAGCAATCCTGTAGAATTCACCCTTTGTATTACCCACAGGCTTGTATCCTGGGAACTTCACAAACAAAGGAAGTAGGGATTTTAGTGTTTCTGATGAACCTGCATACCGTCGCTTTTCTAAGTGCTCAGCATCCCTGATATTATAAAGGAACCTGTCGTTAGCAAAAAAACAAAGCGGCACACAAGATTTGTGTGGATTTGAGCGTACGTCTGTGGTGTGTAACGTTCCTAATCTGTGATCTCATAAGATCAAGATAAATTAAAACCACTAGCGGCATCATAGTGTCTGAAGGAGTGGCCGGGGTTGGTAACCCATGTGTATCAAATATGAGACTATTTGAACTTTGTATATGAGAGTTATAGTGGTTTTCTATTATGATGTGTGCCATCTGAGAACGCAAAGTATGATGGGTAATTTTGACATTGAGCCCAGGTTTGGGATAGACAGTCAACATGTTTATCAATTATAAGGCTGTTTGAACTTTGCAGTTGAGTTGTATCAAAACGCCATTAACCCAAGATGGGCGACTTCCTGTTTGTTATGGGCGGGGTAATAATGTAACTTTCTGCTCATCTTGGGGTTAAAAATACATGTCAATTTGATGCAAATCCATCAAAAATCATTTTATTTTGCTTTTATTTGTTTTAGAAATGTTGATTTGCTGTTGCACTTTACAGCGCAGAGATGTGGGTCATATGGAAGTTCACCTCAATATGTGCAGATGTGCCCAATGTTTACCTACCTCTACTGAACCTATTCTAGTCACTCCTTCTCCTTCACAACCTGCTTCAACAGCTGCACCAGTTCCCACTCTTTCACCTAAAGTACAGTCTAAAATGGTCAAATATCCTCACTGTAGCCTCTTATTATTCTGAATAAATGTCCCTACACATAACCAAAAGAAACACACACCATCACCTTCAGGAGGAACCTGGTAGACTACGCTCTTCTCATCATCAATGGTGACCTGGTGGAGAAAGTATGGTCCTTCAGGTTCCTGGGTGTTCACATCCAGGAGGAGCTCTCCTGGGACCATCAGACCCATCCTCTCTGACCCCTCCCACCCTGCTCCGCTCTGAAGGAGATACGGATCAATCAAAGCTCCACCTCCAGAATGACAAACAGTTTGTATCCCTGGGCCATGAGAACCATGAACAAAAAATAACCTTTTTCCTCCCATGACTCAAACTACATGCAGGGATTAAAGTGAAAAAAAATGATTTGACTGAAAAGAAATTGGCAAGCCCAACCCACATGGTATGCATTATATAGTGATTTAACAGTAGCCCACTACATCCAAAGTGCTTTTCCGACTCAAGCGACTGCCACATAGGCACCTGCACACACCTATAAAACAGAATGACAATCATCATAGTTTTATCGTACTAATTTTAATTGGTCTCAAAAAGGCCCTTAAGAATATGGTCAAACCATTTAGGTTTCAATAATTTCAAGAAAGGTTTTACCTAGCTTATTTAAGAAATAATTGTCCACATAGGATTCCAGTGCACATTTTATTTAAACCTCACAAAAACAGACTACAGTAAACATTTTATTTTGGACCCCAAACAGCTGCAAACATGGCAAAACTTCAGAAGTCACTTTTTCTTTTTAGCCACAAAGCCAAATGTCTCAAGCATGGCTACACCTGACCCTCGTTTTTTTTTGGCTTGACTTTCTATTGGAAGTAGAGGCAGTGGAAGGCCCAGGGGCCCTGGAGGAGGCAACAGGGGCCTTGGAGGAGGCAGCAAGCACCCTGGAGGCAGCAGGGGCATCACAAGCACGTTTACAACCCGGTCCATGTTAGTGGTGGTGGATTTGCCAACATTGAGGGAAAACATATGACCCTGTAGCTTGGATGACAACTCAGATTTGAACTGGGCACCAATGCCATGTGTAGACAGGTACGACGCGTGTGTATTTGACATCGACAATCTAGAAAGAGCACTTCGATCCTCGGCCATGGCAGTAACTAGTTTTACTAGGGGCTGGGCTAGAGTAAACGAATGATCGTGTTCAGCTATGAAAGCACATATGCGCACTTTTTGGTTGCACACACGATCAGCCATGGAAATGGGGGCCTCGGCTGTTACTGTAACGGCACCAGGCAGAGAGGAGGTATGTTTCAGCGCTCGAACAGCAGGCTTGTGTTTAGCATCTGCAGCATGGCGTGCTAACACTTTCTTTCTTTTTTTATGACAAATAACGCACATACACACACCTGACAATGTCATCTTTTTGCACCATGTGCGAAACAGCTTTCCATCATCCCCCGCTTCGTCTAACCAAGCCCATCTCCATTTGTTCTTTATCTTCCCGTCAATTTGACCAGTGTCAGTACCCTCTTCAGCAAACAACGACTCCATGCTGTCATTAGGCTCAGTCAAGTTACCTGGGAAGGTTTTACGAACTAAGCATGCTGAATCCAAACAACAAAGAGAAACGCGCCCCGCAATAATCTACCGTAAACCATAAGGTAGAATAGCGTAATGTCTACTGCTACACTGAAGATTATACATTCAACTGGTTATACTGCCGCTAGCCTAGGCTAGCTTACTGCAGAATGACAAAATGCCAACATAAAAAGCAGAACATTTTTTAACTTACCTTATAAACTGATCTTTATCCATGGCCCAACCATATCCATACATACTTGCCAACCCTCCCGATTTTCAGTGTACCTCCCGAAAATCTCCCGGGGCCACCATTCTCTCGATTTTCTCCCGATTGCCGCCCTGACATTGTCCGGGCGGACCGTCCTTCACTGAGCATCGTTTCCGGCCGGACAATAATACACCGCATAAGAAGAGGAAGAAGAGTCTTCTTCCTCTTCTTATGCGGTGTAATCGTAATAATATTGTTGTAATAATAATAATAATAATTTTTCCGTCTCATAATTTTAATTTGACGGAATTCCGTCACCCAGACGGAGAACTTTAATCCCTGTACATGTGCAATAATCTACATCAAAGTGTAATACACTAAGTTATATTTATTTATCTCCTCAATGGTCACTTTATATTTTTATATTGTGTGTATGGTAATGCATAAAGTTTGCTGAGTAGTTTTATTAGTATTATATATTTATAGGTCTTTCCTTTTCCAGTATTTTATTTGTGTTTTATGTCATTATTGGAGAGCACCTTAATATTGTATATATGTACAATGACAAAAGCTTCTATTCTTTTTTTTTTTTTTTTAAATGTCTTTATTTAATTTCATTTCAATTCAACTTTATAAAAAGCCAAGAAAATATAACATTAAGAAAAAACAACAACAATTCCACATAAACAAGCATCAGCTACAGTGGAGAAAAAACTGTTTTAGAATAGAAGCTTTTATTTTATTTTTATTTCTTACCAGGAATTTAAAACTTAAGGTTAGCCGCAGGTGCAGGAAAGTTGATGGTCTGTAGATGTTGCAGGAGGTGAAGGTGGCCGAGTTATTGTACAACAGGATTTATTTTTAAGTTAACAAATTGTTATATCTTGATTTTATTTGTCATTCATCATTAATTGCCTCTGTAAAAAAAATAAATAAAAAAAATTCAGTATGTTTTAAAGCTGTAGGGAACTACTGCAAAAGAGTCAAAGAGCCACATGTTGCAGACCCCTGGTTTAGTTCAATGACGTGTGAAAGTCAAAGTGAGTCAGGTCACACAGAGAGGAGAGGGTGAACAATTAACCACCTGCACCTGTGCTGCCTTCACTCAACCTGGGATTTTCTGCCTCCTGCTAATGGTTGAATATATTCTACTGTAAAGAGGAGACTTTGATAAAGAAGTGTTTTAGATCAAACTAGTTCAGCTCTTTCTGATCAATCTAAGCACTCTTCTAACCTGGATATCAGGGATCATATGTTAGGGTTTCCTATAGAGAATCTAATTTCCCACACTCTCCTGGGGAAAGTGAATGCACCTCATAATGAAATGCAGAGCAGCTGATGGAGAAGCTGTGAGATGTTACAGAAGCTGAGCTAACATGCTAATGAACCCTTGTACACTCCTTTAATATTGTAGTTACTGGTATTCTCATTGTATTATTATTGTGTAATTTCCCTTCAGGTATCAATATCATGATTATTTTATGCTTTTATCTTAGTATTGCTGTTATTATTATTATTAATCCTATATTAGTGAAGAACGACACATACCACTGCGTCTGTTTGAATCTGCAAGAAACCATGTGACAAGTCATTGTTGCCAGATTGGGCTGTTTTTCTGTCAATACATTTGAGGGTTTTTGTGTGTTTAGATTTTTAAACAGAATATATATCTGGCAACACTGCTGGTTGTGCTAATCCTACATTTCCCATGAACACTATGTTGTGACATGTCATGCAACAGTTGGCTTTATTTAAAGTACTGTGACATTTGGCAAAAGGAGAATTAAAAGACAAGCAATTCTGCATTGCATATAATATCAAATAACAAACTCTACCACCACCTCCTGGCTCTTTATAGATACTGCACTTACAAGATTTTTAACTGATAATATGAACTGCTTTGCTAAAATTATTGATTCTTAAACTATAATTGCTTCACATACTAAAAGACTTGCTAAACGCTGACGCAGCATTTGATTCTAAGCTCATTTATAACAATATGTCCCACTTGTCATTACAAGGTCATTTATTAACAGCAACAAGCAGGAACTCCTTTAATGGAAACAGAAACCACCTAGTCATATCCTGAACACATGAATGACAAATGCAATAATGACAAGAGAAAACACAAGTGTGGAAAAGCCAAAGCACAGAATAATATATATATAAACATTTTTAAAATTTTATACATAAAGGGATGCATCGAATATTAATACAAAAAGATGGAAAAATGGATAACTCTGAAATACACCTGACAGTGATTAAAGGTCCACTCTACACGGAAAAATGCATGAAAAAAATATTTGGAGCAAAGTATTATGTATGTATGTACAGTATGTATGTTTGGTGGAGGCTCATTTTGAAGAGAAGTTTGTCTTCAGGTCAGTGGAGGTTCTTTTATTATCTGTGTAAAAACAGGCAGATATTAGTCAGCTTGTATCAAATCCATTTCAACACTACTGTCAGTCAAAGTGCACTGCTAAACCCTCCTTACTTTTTGTGTTTTTTTACATTTCTTCTTCTTTCTGGTGGTTGGTTTGGCATCCACAGCTTCACTGTCCTGTTGTGTTTGGCACAAAAAAGTGAATTGTCCACTGACAATCCTCACTCTGGTATGTCAGGAATGTCAGAACGTTACAGGTGCACTGATGTTGTGAGACAAGTCCTTGTACCTTTTGTTGTTTTGTGAATGACTGGCACAGACTAACTCCACAAGCTGAGTCTCCTTCCTGGTTTTGTCCTGAAATAATGTTAAAAATTGAACTTTAATAACTTTTTCAAAGGGCTTTGTTTTTCTGTATTATAGCATGTTTCTTCAGTTAAATGATTGTCTTTAAGTTCCTATCATTTTTTCATTAATACTAGTATATGTATCATTCAGCGATTCATTGTTTTAGAATGTATAGCATGTCATTTCTATACTGACTTATAATGATGAAATAATTTTTACAAACAATATATACATTTTAAATATAATCGAATCAAGTATAATATACATGCACACCCACATATATATGATTTTAATAATATGTAATGAAATATGTACTATGCATGTTATATTTATATATTTACAATTGAATAATGAATTTATATTATATTAACAATGTAATTATATTTAATACTTTAAAAACGTTCTGAAGTACAATTAGCAACGTATTAAATTAGTCAAAAATATCAAATCAATTATATTTAGTAATATGGAATTATTTTTAGTATCATTACTATCATATATTAAATTATAATGATCATATATAATTTCAGAAATTATTTCCATTATTTATTATTTCGGATTATTCAAATAATTTCCTTCTGGGATTAATATTTCTAATTCTGAAATGTAATGTTTTTATATTTAGGATTAGTGCTGTAAATAATCAAGCATGGGTTCCCAAAAAGTTTTCTTTTAATTTATCACTTTTGGCATTAGTGAAAATAGTATTTATTACTATGATTATTATTACTATAGTTGCCAATATTCAATATTGAGCTATTTTGTTATGGATGTTAAAGGGCCCCTCACACTGGTTCTACACATTTTCTCTCAGTTGAATAAAACTACAAGTCTTTATGCTTTCAAATTGAAGTAAACCACACAGACACAAAACAAACAATATTGACTAAACAATGAAGGTGCACCTGAATGTAATACTACATATACCTGACTCAGCACTGCAGACTACCTGTATGCATATACCTGACTCAGCACTGCAGACTACCTGTATGCATATACCTGACTCAGCACTGCAGACTACCTGTATGCATATACCTGACTCAGCGCTGCAGACTACCTGTATGCATACACCTGACTCAGCGCTGCAGAAGCACATGTGGGTCGTACCATTTGCACTGTTTTAAATTAGAATTATAATTGTGTAATTGATCATTAAATAAAATTATGGTATAATTAGGGTCCGATGTCCCAGAATGGGACAGAGGAACCTATTGTTTTCGCTTTTATTTATTATTATTATGTACCTCCCCACTTTGAACGCTCATTCGACCCCCTAAAAACGCCCGAAAACTCACCGAAAATTGCACGCACCTCGCGCCTGGCGAAAAATTCGATAATTTGGTGGCGTGAAAAAAAAACGATGGAACCGCACGACCGCCAGGTTTGACCGATATGTACGAAAATCGCCACATGTAGTCTTCGGCCCAGAATGAGCAAAAAGTTACATTGTGACTCCGCCCAAAACCAAACAGGAAGTCGGCCATCTTGGGTCAAAGGTCAAAAATGGCGTTTCGCCCTCGAAACGCATCTGCGCAAACTAGTCTGAGGGGATTCATCCGATTCGCTTAAAACTTGGCAACACCACAAAAGTTATCGAAAGAATTTGCGTATCTGTCACGGTTTGGTCGTGGCGCCGTCACAAAAATGCAATGCTAATTTTCGTTAGCACGCAGAAATGTCCAAATCTCCATAACTCTGGCACACACACTACGATCAGCTTCAAATTTCACACAAAGGACATGTGCCCAAGCTTGGTCATGACTGCTTTGAAACATTACCCATCATGCATTGTGTTTTCGACCGGTGGCATTTATGGTCATGTACACAGTTAGCATCAACAGGACGCCATTCTAGGAAAAAGCTTATAACTCTAGATTGCAAAGTTCAAACTGCTTCATATTTGATACACATGACGACTGTCCAGCTCTAAACAAAACACGATAACCAATTTACCCACAATGCTTTGCGTTCTCAGAGGGCGCCGCTTCTGTGGTCGTCCAACACGAGCAGCTGTAGCGGACAGACGATATGTCGTGTTGACTTCAAAACACTGTAGGATGAACCTACACAAAGGGTAGCAAATTCCTATTGAAGAAACAACAGACTGTGGTCAGTGGCAGGGGCCTACAATGTCACTGGAAAATCCTTCGGCATCAGCACGCTGTAATAGGAAAATGCTTATAACGCTCCAATGCAAAGTTCAAACTGCTTCATATTTGATACACACGATGATTGTCCATCCATAAACAACGCTCGATGACCAAATTACCCATCATGGCCAGTGGGAGGGGCCTATAATCACACAGGAAAATCCTTCTCCACAACTACGTCGTTATACGAAAACGCTTGCAACTCCAGAATGCAAAGTTCAAAGTGCTTCATATTTGATACACATGATGACCGTACAGCCCCAAACAACAAACGATAACCAAAAACACCAACAAGGCCTTGCGCTCTCAGAGGGCGCCGCTTCTTGGGCCGTCCTACGCCAGCAGCTCTAGCGGCAAGACGACATGTCATGTTGACTTCAAAACACTGTAGGATGAATCTTATTAGATGGAAGCACATTGCTATGGCAAATAGAGCAGGATGTGAAAAGTGGGAGGGGCGTATCATGACACAGTGAATAAAAAGTTAAAACTAGTGCTGGGCAAAATGGCCGAATTTCGATATCACGCTGTAATTTAGCGAAATGTTGATATTCTAGATGATGTAATATTTATATTAAAGTTTAAGGATGTAGAAAATACAATGAATCAAATAGCTTTACATTATAAATTACAACCACTGCTAAATTTTGCAGTAAAACATCCAATTTGGCGTAGAATAAAAAATGAAATTGACAATTGCCGATTCATATAATGGTAATTTCGATATCACACTGTAATTTAGCCAAATGTTGATATTCCAAATGATGTAATATTTATCATATTAAAGTTTATGGATGTAGAGAAATATAACGAATCAAACTGTTTTACATTATAAATTAGAAACACTGTTAAATTTTCCAATAACACATCCAATTTGGCGTACAATAGAAAATTAAACTGACAATTGGCGTTGCATATAAAGTTGCCTCCTCACTTCCCCCAGCACTATTAGGGAAATCATTTTTTCCCTACAGGTATTTCAAAATAATAGGACCAATAACAAAACAAAATCATACCCCTCAAAATGAATATGGAATTAATTAAATATCAATGGCATCAACATTTAACACAACCCCGAGTCTTATGGACAGCTTTTAGACACCTGAAACACAAAAGAAAGAGACGGGTGAGCAGAAGGTACAGAATGCAAAAACAACACCATACAGTATCAGCTGGTCTACCTGCATGGAAACAACCCTACCAACAAACATCTATTCTTACGACAACAACAACAACTACTGTCCCTACATCAGATCAAAACGGCAACAAACCTACCAACATTGTTTCCATATCACTACTACAACAACAACCGTCTCTGCATCAGATTAAAAATGGCAACAAACCTACTAACACAATTATTTCCGTACCACTACTACAACAACAACTGTCTGCATCAGATCAAAATGGCAACAAACCTACCAACACAATTATTTCCATACCACTACTACTACAACAACAACAACTTGTCACGGGCATGTGTGGGTGCAGACCCAAATGCAGGGACGGAGGCGGAGCTCAGGTGCATCATACCAGTATTTATTGTTCTCAAAGGCATGGTCAGTCCAGGGAGGCAACCAAGAAAAACAACAAAAGTAAAACCAAGAACCAAAGTCACAGCAAGAAGCAACAGCAAGTAGCAATGTCCCAGCCCTGAAGTGAACCCAAGCCTCCACATTTATACTCAGCTATTCCATTGCAGCTGGAGGCCAATCAGCAGGAGAAAGCTGCTGGAAGAGAGTCCACGATCTCCTGCCTGCCCTCAAAAATAAAACCCCGTCGTGACATAGCCCCCCCCTTAAGGAGCGGGTTCCAAATGCTCCAAAACCGAAAATTAACCCATATAAACACCAAACCAGGGTGGGTGGACGGGGGCCCGGAGGAGGGTCTAACCCTTAGTAAAGGCAGCCTCCCATGAGGCGGGGCCGGCGAAGCTGGAGACCAGGAGTCCGGTGGCCTCCCATGAGGCGGAGCCTGCGAGACAGGCGACCAGGAGTCCGGCGGCCTCCCATGAGGCGGAGCCGGCGAGGCAAGCAGGCAGGGGAACCAGGAGTCCGGCGGCCTCCCCTGAGGCGGAGCCGGCGAAGCAGGGGGCCAGGAGTCCGGCGGCCTCCCCTGAGGCGGAGCCGGCGAAGCAGGGGACCAGGAGTCCGGCGGCCTCCCCTGAGGCGGAGCCGGCGAAGCAGGGGACCAGGAGTCCGGCGGCCTCCCCTGAGGCGGAGCCGGCGAGGCAGACGGGAAGACCTCCAGCGGGCCGGGCGAAGAGGGCTCAGACGAGGCAGACGGGAAGACCTCCTGCGGGCCGGGCGAAGAGGGCTCAGACGAGGCAGGCGGGAAGACCTCCGGCGAAGAGGGCTCAGACGAGGCAGGCGGGAAGACCTCCGGCGAAGAGGGCTCAGACGAGGCAGGCGGGAAGACCTCCGGCGAAGAGGGCTCAGACGAGGCAGGCGGGAAGACCTCCGGCGAAGAGGGCTCAGACGAGGCAGGCGGGAAGACCTCCGGCGAAGAGGGCGCAGACGAGGCAGGCGGGAAGACCTCCGGCGAAGAGGGCTCAGACGAGGCAGGCGGGAAGACCTCCGGCGGGCCGGGCGAAGACGGGGCCGGCGGGAAGACCTCCGGCGGGCCGGGCGAAGACGGGACAGGAAAGCTGGGAGTTGGCGGCCTGGTGCGGGGAGCCGGCACTGGCGGCGACGTTGGCGGCCTGGTGCGGGGAGCCGGCACTGGCGGCGACGTTGGCGGCCTGGTGCGGGGAGCCGGCACTGGCGGCTGGGCAGGCGGCGGCCGGGTGCGGGGAGCCGGCACTGGCGGCTGAGCAGGTGGCGGCCGGGTGCGGGGAGCCGGCACTGGCGGCTGAGCAGGTGGCGGCCGGGTGCGGGGAGCCGGCACTGGCGGCTGAGCAGGCGGTGGCCGGGTGCCGGGACTGGCGGCCGGGTGCGGGGAGACAGAGGAACGCTAGCCTGGGAGCTAGGAGACAGAGGAACGCTAGCCTGGGAGCTAGGAGACAGAGGAACGCTAGCCTGGGAGCTAGGAGACAGAGGAACGCTAGCCTGGAAGCTAGGGGATACAGGGACGCTAGCCTGGAAGCTAGGGGATACAGGGACGCTAGCCTGGAAGCTAGGGGATACAGGGACGCTAACCTGGGAACCTGGAGACTGGCGGGGCTGACCCTTCCTTTTCGACCGACCTCTACCTCGTTGTAGGCTCCGGGGTCCTCCCAAAGCCAGTCGAGTTCCCCAGTAGGAATCCCTAACAGGATCATCCTCCCATCCATATAAAAGCTCCTCCCTGGCCTCCAGAAGGTAGCTCTGCCAGTAGGCAGTTCTTTCTGCCAGGTCCATCTCAGCAAAATCCACCGAAGGTCCCGCTGGGTCTGCTGATGGCTGGGACATTCTGTCATGGGCATGTGTGGGTGCAGACCCAAATGCAGGGACGGAGGCGGAGCTCAGGTGCATCATACCAGTATTTATTGTTCTCAAAGGCATGGTCAGTCCAGGGAGGCAACCAAGAAAAACAACAAAAGTAAAACCAAGAACCAAAGTCACAGCAAGAAGCAACAGCAAGTAGCAATGTCCCAGCCCTGAAGTGAACCCAAGCCTCCACATTTATACTCAGCTAATCCATTGCAGCTGGAGGCCAATCAGCAGGAGAAAGCTGCTGGAAGGGAGTCCACGATCTCCTGCCTGCCCTCCAAAATAAAACCCCATCGTGACACAACTGTCTCTGCATCAGATAAAAAAAATGGCAACAAACCCTACCTGGAAACTCTGACCTTTTACAAACACTTTTCATGTTCCTGGGATGACTTTTCTCTAAACCAACAAACAATCCCCTCATGATCACTGAAGTACGTAGGCAACACTACTGACTCTTCTTCAAAACGTGATGTTTTCACATACACGTGGTCAATCAATGTGCCTCGCTCAGTGGTGGGTTGTGTGATTAGCTGCACAAACCCTTTATCTTCCACAAATTTACAGATGGAAGATGACCTCAAAATGTCATCATTAAAATCTCCCATGACAGCAACCGTGCTACTTAGTGGTTCTAACCAAACAAGTAGTTTGCCAAGTTGCTCCTTAAAGGTAGGGTTGGTAACTATCTCCAGATACACTTTTCAAGTTTTTGGTAGAAATGTTCATTATGTCCGGACAGATGTGAAGATCTTATGTATTCTGAAAAAGGAACGAAGAAAATCTGTCAACTGTAGCGTCTGTAAATCTGCAATAACTGCGACCAATGGGATTTTCACGGTTCGTTTTTTTTCAACCAATCACGTCTCCTGGTCTTCCTGCTCGTTCACGGCCCCGTGCGTGCACGAGCGTACATTAAAAAGCGCGTCACCGTTGTTAGAGGAAGCCCGGAAGTAGACAACAGAATGGCGGAGAAAGTAGCTATTCCACGTTTACTGGTAACGTCTTGCCCTTCTAAGAAGGGCAAGAAAAGAAAGACGTTTTTAGAAAAAGCTGCAAAAAAGAGGTCTTTGGATTTAGCGAGAGGAAGGACAAAAATCTGCATCAGAACATCTTTTGAACGATGGCGACAATTGAAGGAGGACAAGGGCCTGAAAACTGATGCTATGGTTGCTGAATTACTTTTGGACAGGTAAGGTTGTTTTGTTGCCTGGGTGATTGTGTTATCTTTTAAAATAGTGGAAGCAATTCAAGCTATTTGTCATATTAACCAGATGTTAACGTTAGCGATACATGTCGCAAAGTATTTCTGTTGTTGGATTAGCCCGATGCTACTGTTGATTCTCTGTTAGTGCGAGCTAGTTTAGCAGCTACAGTGTGTACAGTATACATGTGTGCGTGTTTGAGCGTGTGTGTTGTGTTTGCTTTCAGCAGGGTGGTCAACAGCTGTAATGTAGGATATTTGTGATTCTTTTTAGCTATAACTGTGCTCCGTCGACTTCAACGCCGTGGAAGGACTCACTTGTGAGACTACCTAACCCCGCTGTGTCAACTGTTGCTCCCGAGTCACTGTCTGAGAGGTGCGTGTAACTTTAGGCTGATATGAACATGTGTTGTATTACCATGCTATCGAACATTCTTCCTAACTTGTCGTTTGTTCTACGTGCATCACGCTATTACTAAATGTATATGCCGATAGTGTGTGGGGGGGTGGGGGGAGGGGGTTGGGGGAGATCTGTACGTAAGGCAAGGGGGGGGAGGGGGGGATCTTATGTTGTACTCTGTGTTATCCAGATGAGAGAGCCCTTGATTGTCTTCCAGGCTCTCCTTTGAACTCGTTTTATTTCCTGCAGGCATTCTGCTGCATTAAAAAATAATGCATTTCAAATCAAGTTTAACGCTGATTACTTTCTGTAATTCTGTCATTTTCACAGAGATGATAATTTCTCCGTTGCTGGAGTCCAGGAGTTAGACATTAGTGGTCCCGAAGAGACAGCTCTTCAGCAATTGGATTCAAGGTATGGTAATTATATATTTTTTCCATTTATTTAAAAAAAATGCACGCTGCTTTACTTGCATCACAGCAACATGTCATAATATCCCTCAATTATTGTTCTTTGCCTGTGTATTCAGTATGCCGTCCCAGGACCTAAACGTTGAGGTTGGAGCTGATGAATTTAATGACATTTGGCCATAAGTGGAGACAGATCTAATAAATAAATGCACCAAAGTTGTTTACATTTTTGAGGTGTGGTTGTGTAATGACAAAATACATGGTCAAGGTGAAGGTTGTTAATAACATAATTGAAAACTCATCCTATTGTTCACGGTTAGGTTATTTAGATGTATTCCTAAGATTGTTATACTTTCTGTTTTTCCAGATATTGCAGGTTGTTTAATAAAAAATCCAAGAAGTGGAGCCTCTACACAGTAAAAGAAGACAAAGACTATGGCTACATCCCAGACCTCCAGAGTGCAATCCTTAGGAAAAGGTTGTCTGCTGTGGGAGGGTTGCCACGGACCATAACAAGGAGGCCTGACGATCCCCGTCAATATGGGGTTCTGTCAGGTGTCCCTGCTCCAGCCACCCAGGACCTGTTGCAGATGCAACTGAGCAGAGGGCGAGGTGAGTTGACTTATTTTGTAAGTTGATTATAAAGTACTAATATGCTTATGTGCGAAAGCTAATTAAAAATCTACTTCACATAATATTATAATATTTATACCAGGTCTACTTGTACATATTTTACAGCTCTAATAAACTAAAGAATTTGTATAAACATAGCTGATGAACAACTGAAACTGTAATGACTTTTTGTTATCGAGTGACATACAATAGAAATGGTGTGGTTTGTCTATCAAATGCAGTAACTGTCAGATATGTAATTCTGATGTTCTTTCTAAAGGTGAACCACTGCCAAAACAATAAGTTCCCACAGTGGACGACGCTGCCACATACAGAGCCTCACCTGCCGACCAACACTTCATGTGTATTGCCTTTGTTAATTCCATTGTTTTTGCAGGATGAAAGTTGTATGAAGTGTATGTGACGTTTCTTTTTTATAATAAAAATTGTACGTGTACACATTTGTTATCATTACTAGTAAGGAGATTCAAAATGTTATAGCTTGATTGTAGATGCTTTTTGTTCAAGCAAATGCCAAAATACTATATAAAAATGTGTAAATACAGCTACTTCTTCTGTAATGATAATAGATAAAACAAAAAAAACAACACCTTGCTCAGTGCAGGGCACATTTATTTACACTTGTCATAATGGAAACATTATTGCACTCTTCCAGGGATGTAACCCGTATAATGTCCCAGTAGATCTGGAAAGCAATCTCTGATTCTCCACACAACGCAACTAGGAATAACAACTCTATTGCCTCGTCCCAGTGCCCCATATTGCCACATAACATATTGACGGTAGGCTGCATGGCGTAATTGTTTGCTGCTCTCCCCTCGGTTGGGCAGATCATCCAAGCCCCGGACATCATTCCAAATTCGGCTGGCAAGTCGCAGGTGGCCCTCCTGTAGTATGTAGGCTGCCATGTGAGGCAATATGGAAATACAAGCTTCTGGCTGTTGCCCACAGCACTTGCATTCTACATCTGTGGGCATATCCCTGCAGTTGTTGCACACACACCAGCTCAGCTGATTTGACACTTGAGTGCCAGGTGCTGGTGCATTTGCTGATGTGATGTGTAGCAGGTCAAACATCATGCTTGGTTCACGTGACAAGCAGCGCTGCAGCAGTTGACGACATTCCTCTAAGTTTAGTGTTTGAATTCTGGCCTGTAAAGCATAACATATTCAAGATATTTAGGAATGTTTCATTGAATATAGCTTTACTGTTCTCTAAGAGGAATCTAGTGTCCACACTAAGTAGCGTGCCAGTTTATTACATGTGATGTTGATTGCAGAACCTATATTTGCTATACCTGCTCATCTGCAATTCATAGACCCTGCAGAATCTGAGCACGACTTGCATTATCTTGATCGAGGATTATTGTTCCCCGTCCTCTGGTTCCCCGTCCTCTGCCTCTGAGACGTTGGCCTCTATTTGTGGCAATCCTCCTTTGACTTCGGCCACGTCTCCTCTGACTCCACGATGTACTTGGCTCCGGACTGTAATCAGGGTCAGAGGCATAAAACCTCTCACCTTCTGAACTCTAAAAGAGAAATAAGAAATTATATCAAACATTTAGGCTTTTCGTCAATGATTATAACTGAACAAAAAAATGTATCTGTAATTGCTGTAGACATGACATTATTTTTCCCAGCTCTATTACATCTATTGAATTAAAAAAAAACAATATTAGATTAGATATGCTTTATTTTATTTCGGGCAGGGAAATTACAATTCCAGTTGTATTACAGAAAGAAAAGAAAAGCAGCACTCGGGTGAAATAATATATAAATACAGAATATTAAATATAAAAAAGAAACCAGAATGTACAGAAATAAATAATAATAAAAAAGGTTTCTACAGACTACAGCTATACTCCTCTCTCTGTCTGTTATATTATCCCTGACTGGTAATTAGGCAAAAAGTGGCACTAAAAAGAAACAATAAGAAATGAAAACAACACTAAAAATAATAATTATAGACACGCAGAAAAGTAAGATGTTGTAAGGGAAACTGAATAACAAGGTGAAAATGAATAAGGTGCCAAATAAATGAAAATAATGATTATAATAAAATAAATGAGGTAAAAGATGTATTACTTATGTTCTAGGACAGTGGCAGACCAGCTGATCGATACTCTGAGTAGTGGTAAAGAAAAACTCATTATAATAAACCTTTGTTTTCAGGAGGACTACAACTTGGGGACGAATGTCGCCCTCCTTCTAAACGCTTTACTACCGGGTAACCTAATGCTAACATGCTAGCTTGGCCGCCACCGTTGTTAGTAAATTAGTCACTTTTTTAACATATAAAATGATAAAGTATATCTTACCGCTGAATGCGACATCATACGCTTGGCTGAGGTCTGCTTCTGCGTGCGCGTTCATGTGAGTGAGGGGGGGTGGCTTCAGAGGAAGCACAGGGGGGTGGGGGAGTCGGAAGGCGGAGCTGTCGGAGCATGCTACATCAAAATCAAGCTAGGTTTAGAAAGTTATCGACCCTACCTTTAAGTTTTAACTCGACACAAACTTCCTCTTCTTCCCTCACAACTGGGATTCTGATGAGGAAACAGCTTATTGTCACTGGTTTGTAGACTTTTTGTAGCCAAACATAGGTTTTTACCTCCATCCAAAGAGTCAGGCTGTTAGCAGAGGGAGGCTGACACCTAGTGGCCACAGAGGAGACTGCACACACCACAGCAGCCTGGAACCAGCATCTAAAGCAGGAGTTCTCAACCTTGGGGCAAGGACCCTGTTTTTTGCTCATACTTTCCCTTTTTCTGCAACTAAACCAAACTTGCCATATTTTAACATGCTTTCATCCCTTTTTCTTGCCATATTTTTGCTCCTTTTAAAGCATTTTTACTATATTACTCCCATTTCTGCCACTTCCAATCTAATTTCAATGCCTTTTCTGCACACGTGTTTCCACTTTTGCACTTTCCACCACTTTTCCACCTAATGTCACAAATGTTGACCCATTATTGTCACTTTTAACCTATTTTCATCATATTCCATGCTCAATTTTTTTTTGCCAATTTAACCACATTCACCATTTGTCATTCCCATTATTAGCCAGTTTCAACTAATTGTTCCAATATTGACAGTTTTAACCATTTTTAGCACTTCATGTCAGTTTTTGCCCGCTCTAGTTTGCTACTTTAAACCCATTTCTGTGGTGTCGCGGCCTGAAACGGTTGAAAACCACTGATCTAAAGAACAAGTCACCAACCTTTGTGAAACATGGAGCTACTTTAAAACTAGTGAATAATCCAAAGGGCTACCAGTGAGATAAACACTTCTTAAACACCAAAACTTCATGGTTTCTCTTTAATTAAAGGGTAAGATAATAAGGAAGAGTCGTAGTGACTTAAAAAGTACATTTTAAAGTTTGAACATTCAACACTTTATTCTTCTTAATTCATGCAAATGCTTTATTTTCACCACATTTTTTTGTAAATTCTTTATTTTTCTATATTTTTGTTTAAACAATTACACAAAGTTTACAAAGGGTGGCATACAACACACTTTGACAGATACAATAATAAAGTGTATAGATGCCTGTGATCTTTACAAGTGCTTTTTTCTTGAAATAAAACTCAAAGAGAAATAAAAAAAAACAAACAAAAAAAAACAGTTAAATTCAATTAAAATTAAGTAAACCTGGATAAACAGAGAATACTTCTTCGACGTTCAATCACCCTCTTTTACATGTAGGTTTCAAAAGTAATATGACAAAAAACAAAAGAAAAAGAAAAGTGTACATAGTTTTATATATCAACATTTATACCCACATACAAATAAAATGTACCACAGTTATACTCAACACAATTACAAATTAAACTTAGATGGACTTACAAAAACTCCTTAGATAACCTGAGCATCTTATTTTCATTACATTTCATAGAAAAAAATCATCATGTTCCTATTTTACTAACCACTAACACATTTTAACTGATCATAAAACATGTAACACGTTTGTACAATGAATCATTTTGTAAAATATTTTTTAATCCACTTTTATTTCATCACAATCCAAACACCAAATGTGAAACTTCTTTAATAAAATGTTTCCTCCCACTGTTGAGAAACATACATGTTAGGTTGGATGGAGTGCGTAACCAACCTGGAGAAGTGAATGGTTGCAGAGAACCATTGAATCTATTGTTGGTGAGACTTCATCATGACACTGATCATTCACTTTGATTGACAGGACAGATGATCAGAGGTGCTGAGTTTTTACCACCATCGTTTAAACCAGGACAAAAGTATGGGTGTAGTTTATGAGTGAAGCAGCAGTGAGTGAAGGAGTAGATCAGAGCTGCAGCATCTACATCATAAAAGGAGACCACACCCTCCTCATAGTCCACAAACACACCCACCTTCTCAGGAACACACTTCAGATGAAGAATGACTGAAGGACTTTCACATGCTTCATACACATTTCCATCTCTGAGTGCCACAGTCCAGTAACCATTCTTAGGAGTCAGAGTAATATATCCCTTCCTGTTGATGGATTCTTTAACCACTCCTAAATCCCACTCAGTTTTTCCTTTAACCTGAACCTCAAAGTAAAATCTACCTGAACTGAAATTCTGTTTCCCTAAAACACAGGCACAAGGAGAAAATCTCTCTTTGTTGTGTGGAAGGTTCTTCTTCACATCACTGCAGTAAACTTGTTTTCCATCATCAGACAGGACAAAGTAAGGATTAGCTGTAAGAGGATCAAGAGTCACATCTACTGCAAACTGCTGCAGCCTCTTCATCTCAAACATCTTTATCTTCATCATCTTGTCACTGAGTGTGTCCTCCAGCTGAGCCACAGCTCTCAGCACAGTTCCTTCATATGATGATGGATGGACCATGACCTCTGTCCAGTCCTTGGTGGCTGGAGGAGCTTTCAGGGAGCAGAAGTGTTGGAGGAGGTGGTCTTCAGAGTGGGAGAGCTGCTCCACCTCAGAGCTTCTCTTCATCAGCTCAAAGATTTCCTCCTCCAGCTCTTTGATCAAACCTTCAGCCTCTCTCTCTTCTGCTTCCTGTTGCTCCTCCATTGTCTTCATCAGCTCCTTCAGGCCTCTCTCAACAAGCTCCATCAGAGCAGTGAACATCTCCACACCTTCAGCTTTCCCTCTGTCTGCTGCTTCCTTCCTGAATCTCACTGACTCTCTGATCACCTCCAGCTTCTCTCGTCTCTTTTGGCTCATCTGCTGAAGATAAACTTTCTTGTCTTCAAACAGATCTTCTCCCAGAGGGACTAACTGGTGACTCTTGTGCTCCAAAACAGAACACATCAAGCAGACACGTGTCTGATCGCTCTGACAGAACAGCTCCAGAGGTTTGCTGTGCTTTGGACACATTCTGGTTTCCAGGTTCTCCACAGGCTCCACCAGCTGATGTCTTCTCAGGCCTGATGCTGTCAGATGAGGCTCCAGGTGAGTCTCACAGTAGGAGATCACACAGTCCAGGCAGGACTTCAGGGCCTTTACTTTGGTTCCAGTGCAGACGTCACAGAGAACTTCTGCTGGTGCTGCTGCTTTCTTCTCAGATTCACGTCTGAACTGAGAAACCATCTCACGCATCATAATATTGACCTTCAGCTGAGGTTTAGTGCTGAACACCTGATTACACACGGGACACCTGCTGGTGGTACTGGTGTCCCAGTGTGTGCTGATGCATGTTTTGCAGAAGTTGTGTCCACATGGTGTGGTGACTGGATCAGTGAGCACCTCCAGACAGATGGAGCACAGGAAGTGATGTTCAAACATCCCACTGCAGGCAGGAGACATGTCCACAAACTGAGGGACAGAGACAAGCAGCACATTAACAGGACACTCTCATTGTTGTGGAACGTTCCTTTACTAATGTTTCTGAGTCCATCTCACTGAGATCACCTCTAGTATTTAGCATTGATTCAGTCATCCTGTAGTAATGTGGACAGTCGGCTGTGCCTCAGCAGCTGAATGTAAAAGTGCAATAGTTTGAATGTTTAAGGTTCAAATTAGTTCTAAAGTTCTCTCATATTAACACTGGAATTTTTCTAAATTATAGGTTAGGTTTTTTGCGCATTTTATTTTAATGTACAATCTTTTTTCTTTAAAATAACCAAGATATTGTGTAATAACAGACTGAAGTTTAACATAGCACAAACCTTTAAAGTCTGCATGGACCACACACTACATTTAACAGTGATTTTGTTTGGGAAAACAAATTAAATTACTTTACTTGTAACTTATAAATACACGTAATTTCTTTGCAACTTGTGACTGAAATTCACAAATTGTGATTAATCGTGATTATTTAGTCATATTTGCAATTGATTGGTTATTTTTTAATCCATTCACGGCTAATTTATATTAAAAAAAATACGTTCCCCATGAGCAGTAGAGACCTTTCTTAGATTATATCACACATCACATGACTTTTAGTGGTGGGTGGTAGATGATGGAAACCAATGGCAAACTGTTTACACATTTAACCTCTAACCTAGAAACTGGTTAGATATATTTGCACTTCAATCCTGTTTTTTTTTTTTTTTTTTCAAAATGAACATTACATTTATATCAAACCTCATTTGGACTCCGTAGAATGAAAGTTAAAGATATGGAAAACGTCACGTCACCAATTTTAAACTTTAGTTCAAGTTATCTTCAATGTTCCTCAAATAAAGATATCTATGTAGTTGTAGATATCTGAGAAGATGTTTGGACTTGGCAGAAGTAGAAAGTTATGTTCTTCTGTTGGTTTTATTCATTTTTATATTAACTCGTCACATTTCCTGAGATGCAATTGCCGTTTGCTAAAAAGCAAAAGTGTTGATTATCTAAAAAAGGAAACAAATGGTTCATTCATTCCTACATCAAATATGTTAGTTTCTCATGTATAAATATAATTTCTCTTTAACTAAAAAATATGTTAATCTATGGAATTTTCAGTAGAATACTGGATTACAAAAATATTCAATAGCTACAGCCTTGAAACATATTGTAGACAATTATAGATAACATGTTGTTGGATGTGAATCCCTGTTTTAAATGTTAACAAAATGAGCTAAATGCAGAAACCAGTTAGGAAATTGTAACTTACCTTTGACGTTAGATGTCCCATAATTAAGCCCTTCAGTGTTTAAAGGTGTTCCCATAAAAAGCAGCAGAGCAGCAATCCGTCACTTCCTTTCAGCAGCTCAATTCCAATGTTTCCTCAATTTACAATTTATATCTTGGAATAAAACAAAGTAATGATCATCACATGTTAAATGTGTCACATTAAAATTAGTAAATACTTGTTCCTGTTGATTTGAGGCCAGTGAAATATGGGCCTGTCATAATACGTAAAAAATAATAATAAAAATAATAATATGTAGCTTTACGTGCAGTGAGACATTCTGTTATAGTTTCCGATGTATATATTATATGCCGCTAACACACACACACACACACACACACAAAAGTTACTTTGAGACAGTGTAACTTACAGATGGGCGGAACAGAGTCAGTCTGGTTCAGTTTAGATGCACAGAAGATGCACAGAACGGAAGCGAACCTCTAAGTGCTCTACATAGTGCAGTGTTGGATGCAAGACGGTGATCAAAAACAGAAAAAGCTCATCCACAGTGATGATGTCATCAGTTCTAACTCCACAGTGATGATGTCATGAGCTCTCCAGTGATTGGCTCTAGCGCGCACGTGACTCCGCTGGCTCTGCTCTCAGGACCATTTTATGAAATAATTTAGGAACGGTATCAATGTAGTCGAGACAAATCCGATGTCGCACAACTTTGAACCAAGCAGCAGCCATGTTGAAAGTCTCATGGCACCCTCATATATTTGTTGATGACATATTAATGAAAAACACAACATTTGCAAACCACAGGAGTGAAATTGATCATGTACTGACCTGCGCCAGTGCCAAAATCTCACTGTCCATGTGTCAATGTTCCCGCACAACAGTGAACTATGTCGGTCTCCTAGTCGGTAAGGGTGTGGAACCACAGGCACAACACATTCAGGGTCTTCAGAACTTCAAGGTTCCCCAGCATGTCTCAGGTTTAAGAAACTTCCTTGGTATCTGTAGCTACTCCAGGCAATTCATTGACAATTACGCCAATTTAGCAAAACCTCTTTACACATTCCTAAAGAAGGATGTCCCTTTCACTTGGGGTGAGCCCCAACAACACGCTATGCAGACTTTAATCGATATGCTAACGAAGGCTCCGTGCCTCGCCTATCCTGACCACAACAAGGAATTCCATCTGGGCTTTTCAGCACACTGCCTCAGTGCCGGTCTGTACCAGATACACGAACAGACCAGCGGTTGCTTACGCATGCAAAACCAGACCTGATGATGTTACAAGGCCAAGACCCCGTGATCTCCTTGATGATTCGCCTCATGGGGGACAATACACTAGACAATCCCTCCTCCTCTGACTTTGCCTCCACACTTAACCTCGACCATCTGTTTGCTGTCCGTCACTTGTTACGGATAGTCAATGGCATCTTGGTCCATGTTTCTGCTGACTCACAAATGCATGCATTTATCGTCCCGCAAAACCAAAGGGGGGTGATACTGGCACATGCCTATGACAAACTACAGGTGGGAGGCAGAGTCTAATATTACAGTTTTGCTCTGCCCGCCGGCAAAAACGCTTATCATGCAACCAAACTAGATAAGAAATTTCTTCCCAAATCGACCGGACCCTACCTCGTCACCGATAAACTGTCTTCAGTGGTGTACCAAATAAAGATTCCCAACACAAAGACCAAACAAAGCTCAAGTGGGTCCACAGAGACCAAATTAAGCTATACAGAACAACAAAACCAACAGACGAGTCGTCAACTGCAAGCTGAATAAACCCTACAAGCCGAGATATGGTATTCCTAATTTGCCAACCAGTCGTCGCATTCAATAACATCTACCACCTCAAGGACATCGTAAACACAAAAACTAGGACTGGAATCCACTACAAAAGCCCTATCCAACCTCTAATGTACATGTGGTTTACACCAGACATGGCCCTAGTCATTGTAATTATTCTCTGTCACATATAGTTGCCTTCTGCACCGCCGCTTTATGCCTTAGGCACACCAGGAAAGTACAAGACCAAATCATTTGATACTCCGATCGCATATTCAAAGGCAACCAACCCAGATCCGAGGGTGCACTATGCTATAATAGGGGAAACCCCAATTACATCACAGAGAAAACAACAATATATATTGAATATTGTCATTCTGGTTTTATACATCAAAGCATCATCTCAAGGCAAGGGCAAAATATTGAGATGTATATCGTATATCATCATATAGCTTGAAAATATTCAGACATTTAAAAAAGGCCATATCGCCCCGCCCATTTGACACAAAAAATATGTCGACGTAAATGTTTTGTATTGATGCATCGTCCCAAACATATATGTTGTCCCACACCAGTCCAGAATTGATATAATGCACTGGAAATCTAGCCCCTAATCAGCCAAATGCTTAGAACGAAGAAGATCTTATAACCAATAATGGAGTTTGCACCAGCAGTGGGAGGAGCTTGAGTCGTTCCAAAGATCTTTACAATATCAGCTCATTTACACAATATTATGACTTAATATGTAAACACATTTAGATTAAAACAAGCAGTATTTACTCACTGGATTGTGGGAAATCACTAAATTAGTCATTAAAGTTGACATTATTATTAGAAACTCACCTTGGTCTCAAACGTTGCTCACTGATGACAATCGTTGGTCAACGTTAATCGATGTATTTAAAGCTACTTTAGTCGTTTCTGACTGTGCAGGAGGAGATTCTGTTGAATGATGTAGATTCTGCAGCTTTTATCCTAGCCTGAGTTGCCATGACAACCTGTCAACATTGAGCTTCCATTTTAGCCTGAGTTGCCATGACAACCTGTCAACATTGATCTGATCGAAGTTGCCTTGTGTGATTAAATGTGTGTCATATTATCATAGGAAGATCAAATATATTAAATTAAATAATGCAAACACATTTTACTCCTCATAGTGGATATACTGTATGTATACAGTTACATCAGGCATAATTACTACCAATGAGAGAGCGTCTTATACAACAATAGAAAACTAATGAACATTTTACTCACCAGGGGGCGCTGTTGGCCAAAAACTTACATATAAGTCGCTTCATTGTATAAGTCACAGAGGTGTAAAGAGTACTGATATATCCTCAAGTACAGGTACAAGTAAATCATACATAAAATACTCAAGTACAAGTAAAAAGTAGCTCAATTAAATAGTATTCAAAGTTAAAGTTACTAGTTACTTTCACCCCCACAGTTATTGTTGGTTCTCTTACATACAGTAAACATATCATTTAGAAACCATAAAAAGGAAAAAATTATGTCTTTCACAATTGGAATCTAAATTATTTTCCACAAAGGCATCTGTATTAAATAAAAGGTTTGTCAAAATGTAAATTTAAAAAAAAAAAAAATAACAACAAATTAATTCAATTCACAATAAAAAAAATAAAAAAAAATGTATCAGGCTCCAAGTATAGATACATATTATAAACTCTAAAACTGAGAAAATAACTGGCGTTCAATGCTGTTTTGGCGCTAATCTGATTAGTTGGCTATGATCTAATACATTACGTTTAATCTGATTAGTTGGCTATGATCTAATGCATTACGTTTAATCTGATTAGTTGGCTATGATCTAATGCATTACGTTTAATCTGATTGGTGGGCTATGATCTAATGCATTACGTTTAATCTGATTAGTTGGCTATGATCTAATGCATTACGTTTAATCTGATTAGTTGGCTATGATCTAATGCATTACGTTTAATCTGATTGGTGGGCTATGATCTAATGCATTACGTTTAATCTGATTGGTGGGCTATGATCTAATGCATTACATTTAATCTGATTGGTGGGCTACGATCTAATGCATTACGTTTAATCTGATTGGTCGGCTATGATGTGATACATTACGTTTAATCTGATTGGTGGGCTATGATCTAATGCATTACATTTAATCTGATTGGTGGGCTATGATCTAATGCATTACGTTTAATCTGATTGGTCGGCTATGCTGTGATGCATTACGTTTAATCTGATTGGTCGGCTATGATGTGATGAATTACGTTTAATCTGATTGGTGGGCTATGATCTAGTGCATTACATTTAATCTGATTGGTGGGCTATGATCTAATGCATTACGTTTAATCTGATTAGTGGGCTATGATCTAATGCATTACATTTAATCTGATTGGTGGGCTATGATCTAATGCATTACGTTTAATCTGATTGGTCGGCTATGATGTGATGCATTACGTTTAATCTGATTAGTGGGCTATGATCTAATGCATTACATTTAATCTGATTGGTCGGCTATGATGTGATGCATTACGTTTAATCTGATTGGTGGGCTATGATCTAATGCATTACGTTTAATCTGATTGGTGGGCTATGATCTAATGCATTACGTTTAATCTGATTGGTGGACTATGATCTAATGCATTACGTTTAATCTGATTGGTCGGCTATTTATTTATTTATTTATTTATTTATTCAGTTCATTTCCGACATGGTCGCATTCACAGAAATTCATTTGACATTCAGAGCAAAATCACATCATTGTTTTTTTGTTTTTTTTTTTTTTTTTTCCTTTTTTTGTCCTTTTTCATGCCGGAAAGGGCGACGGAAAAAAGCATTATGCTTATCCAGATCCGTCCCCTAATTTGAACACAGATAATTTTACATCCACCCTCGTTTCTTCCCTTTTTTTTTTTTTTTGTCCCTTTTTTTTTTTTTTTTTGTGATGTGTTCTCGTCTGCAGTCATTGTTCCTGTTGTTACTCCTCCTCACAGTCTTTTTCTTCCGTATTTCCTCGGGCTTTCTTTTCCAGTCGTTGTTTACGTTCCTCCAACTCTCCAAACTGTAGCGTTCAATGAAGAGTTGACTTGAGATCTGTATGTGTGTAAAAATGTACTCCTCGTTTTGTCCTTAAATTGTTTCAGATTATCTGACTGTTGTGTCTCTTCGTCAAGGCTGTTCCAGAAGTTCATGGCTCTATGCACAGTACTATGTTTGCCAACGTTTGATATGACCCTATTTGGTCTAAACACATTATGTCTGAATTCGTAGGGATTTTGATTGTATGTGAAACGTTTTTGTATTCGATGTGGTAGTTTTTTTGATGCAGCCCTAAATGCGTGTATTTGTGTGTTGTAGTGTATTATTTCTTGCAGTTTTAGGTATTTTGACTTCTCAAATAAATCGTTTGTGTGTGTGTTGTGTGGTACTTTATGTAAAATTCTTATAGCTTTTTTTTGTTGTTTAAATAGTGGTTCAAGATACGTTTTGTAGTTATTACCCCATATTTCGGAGCAGTAGTTTAAGTGCGATGCTATGAGTGAAGAATAGATTGTTTTAAGTGATTTGGTATGTAGGATTTGTTGAAGCTTCCATAGGATGTAACTGCTTTTGGCAACTTTGTTTTTAACTATTTGTATATGTTTTTTCCAGGTCAGCTTGTCGTCCATCCACACTCCTAGTGCCCTATATTCTTTTACTTGTTCTATTATTTCCATGTTTAGTTTCAGTCTTATATCTCCTGTTTTTTTTCTCTTTCCAAAGTTAATGAATTTTGTTTTACTGACGTTTAGGGCTAGTTTATTTACATCTAACCATGTTTGAATTTTTAATAGTTCTTCATTTGTTGACTCTATTAGAGTTTTAATGTCTTTGCCTGTGCATAGAATGGTTGTGTCATCTGCAAACAACGCTAGTTTGAGGCAATTTGAGACTTTGAAAATGTCGTTTATGTATAGAATGAACAGTTTTGGCCCTAAAATTGAACCCTGTGGAACACCACATTGTATAGTTTGGCATTCTGATATGTGTTCTTCAAAGTCAACATATTGTTTCCTATTTGTCATATAGCCTTTAATCCATTTTAAGGCGTTGTACTTTATTCCGTAATTTTGAAGTTTTTGTTCAAGAATATCGTGATTAATTGTGTCAAAGGCTTTTTTTAGGTCCAGAAAAATTCAGAATACAAATAGTTTTTTTTCTAATGCTTCTCTTATATTCTCCGTGATGTCAATTATAGCCATTGCTGTTGAACGTCCTTTTCTAAATCCATATTGTCCTTCATGTAGTATTGTCTTCTATAAATTTGTCGAGTCTGTTCATGAACAGTTTTTCCAGAATTTTTAATAATTGTGGTAATATTGATATAGGTCGATAATTAGTAAAATTCCACCCTTGTAAATCGGTTTGATTTTTGCAATTTTCATCTTTTCTGGGAAAACACCATTCTTGAATGAGAGATTACTTATATGTGTTAATGGCGGGGTTATTTCAGCTGTTATGGTTTTTATTAGACTCATAGTTAGATTATTAACGTCTCTGGATTTTTTTGAGGTACAGGTAGTGATTATTCTCTCCACCTCTGCTTCTGTTACTTCTTCAAGTACAAGGTACTTATCAATGTCTTTCTTCTCATTATCATAATGGTTCCATTTAAGTGTTGGGTGTTTATTTATTCCTTTCTCTGTGTTTTTTCCAGTATTTATGAAAAAACTGTTGAGTTCTTGTGCTATTATGTTTTTATTGTATTCTTTTACATTGTTTATTATAAAATGGTCTGCATTTTTTTCTTTGTATTTGCGCATGGTTATGGTGTTTATTATTTCCCACAACTTTTTGTTTTTGTTTTTATTCTCTTTTAATTGTTTTTCATAATATTCTCTTTTTTTTTCTCTTAGTAAATTATTAACTTTGTTTCTGTATTTTTTGTAACGTAGTTCTGCTTTTAATGTTTTTTCTGTTATATATTTTTTATATAATATGTTTTTTCTTTTTGCATACGTTGGCTATTTTTTTATTAATCCATGGTACATTGTTTATTTTACTTTTGGTTGTTATGTGTTTCAAAGGGCAGCATTTATCGTATATTGTCGTTATTGTGTCTGTAAATGTGTCATATGCTACGTTCACGTCTTCTTCCTTGAAAACACTCTCCCACGTCTCTCTTTTTATCTGTTGTTTAAAGTTTTCTAGTTGTTTTTCTCCTTCCAGTCTCCTGTATGTCTGTGTGTTATGATTTTCACGGTTCTTCCTGTCTTTTGTGTTTAGTATCATAAATATTGGTAAATGATCTGAAATGTCATTTATTAATATACCACTCTTTACATCTGTGTTGTTGTCTGGTCATTTCATTTTTTTTAGTTTCACAATGTCTGTTGATCATTTTAAACAGAAAATAATTCACTCAGTAGCAGTTGGTGTAGAAATGTTTTAAAACGTACTTGTACAAATAAAATTAGTGATTTAGAAATATACTAAAGTACGAGTACCCATCAAAGCAACTCAATTACAGTAATGTGAGTACTTGTAATCCATTACTTTCAGCTCTGATAAGTCACATACCAATATTTTTAAATGAAGGTGTGACATATTACAGAATTTACGGTATTTCAGTCAAACAAATATTCACTGCTCATAAAGCTTCGCTAGCTCTGAGTCTATGATAAATATCTATAAAACTTTTCCTCTTTGTTTCAAAAACACCCTAGAGTGGATTAGACAGTTTGTGATGCACTTTTTTACGTTTACATGTGTGCATTAAAGCATGTTAGTGGATTATCCCCCGCTAAACTAGTAGATTAAGGCATGATTAGCAGATAACAGATGAGGATATGCTAACGTTACTGGATAAACATAGCAACACAGCGTTAATCACAAGGTTCAGTTTTAATAATGCCATTATTATACAATTATAGAATATACTTTTAAACGTGATTTATTTTGCTGTAGTAAATTAAATTAATGAATTAGATATAATTTTAGGACATAAAGACCCTATGCTATGAATCTAGATAATTGTATCCTGGATTAATCTCCATTAACGGGCGTCAACTAACCAAACATTCCCTGTCAGAGAGAAGCTGTCCTATGAAGGTCGATAACAACACGCTAAGTGAAGCCAAGTGTTCTCAGCCTGGGTACATGCGTGTTCACATGAAAGGGGTGGAGCTAGCAAAGTCTGACCAATCACTACAATGGAGAAAACTGGCAGAGTGAGTTTCTTCACAAAGGTGATGACACGTGACGATAAAAAAACATGTGTGCTGTTGTAATGAAGGGAAACTGATCACTGTCTGTTATCAAAGCAGGCTGACTTGATAAGTGATAAAACCATTCATGTTGTGGGTTAAAACTACTAATAAATGGTTAATAATATGATGAACTGTATTAACACATCTATAGTAACAGGTTATGTACCACAGACCTTTAAAACCACTGTAATCAAACCTCTCCATTAAAATGACTTGTCCAATTATAGACCAATATCTAATCTCCCTTTAGTTTCCAAAATGTTTGAAAAAGTCATCACAGGTCAACTATGTGATCACCTACTTAGGAACAATTTATACAGAGCTTTCAGTCTGGCTTTAGAGCCAATCACAGCACAGAGACTGCCTTAGTAAAAGTAACCAATGATCTTCTCTTAACCTCAGACAGAAGGTTGATCTCAGTTCTGGTTCTCTTAGATCATATCTGTCAACTTTTGGATTTGAAAATAAGGGAAATTTTCTGGCGCCCACTACGATCCGTCCCACCCTCCCAACTAAGCTCCAGTATTCCTTATATTTTAATATAGATGTACAATAAATCTAAAATACCCACTTGTCAACCACATACTAAATACAATGATGTGATTAGAATCTGGTAGGTCGACCTTTATTAACATTTAAATGTTTTGAACATTCCTACTAGGGCTGGTGATATGGACCAACACTCATATCTCAATATATTTTATCTAAATGATGATATGATATAAATCTAGATCATTTTATCAAATAAAGTCTGATCAGAAAGAAAATTCTGGGTTAAATTTGCTGATGCAAAATGTTACACAGGCTCATTTATTAACAAACACCTGATCAATATGTGACACTTATTAATCATCTAACTGAGCTTTACATGTTGTTCTGAGAAGTAAAAGCAGCAACTCTTAAAACTAGTATTTTGATACATAATAAACTATAATATACATATATATATATATATATATATATATATATATATATATATATATATATATATATATATATTGATATATATATATATATATATTGATATATGAAATATTATAGTTTTCCATATTGCCAAAATAGAAAATTTGATACATCTTGAATCTCAATTTATCGCCCAGCCCTAATTCCTAAATTATAAAACAGCCAAAATAAAAACATAAATGTGTATATGAAGCACATGTGTTTATTTAATATACTTACAGTTTATATACAAGTCAACATGTTGCATATTTATTATTAATTTCACGTTGCTTGTCTTTAAGTCAGACATTAACATTTTATTTACATTAGATATTTTCAATAGATACAATTTTTTATTTGATTGTTTGACTCAACTTCACTTTAATTCTGTCTAACCTTAAAAGGGCCAATAATCTTGCTTAACTCTGGTTCAGACACAGAATAGGAGACACTTTTGCCACCAATTTAGCTTCAAAATGATATATATATCCTTTGAATATACAGCCAGCGTCCTGTATATTGAAAAAAAAAAACACAACAACAACAACGAAGACATAGACAAGCGTACACAACAACGAGTTTACACAGACAACAACAAAAACATGGACACTGAAAATGAACAGTAAGGTCAGTCCAGGTCAAAGCAAGTCATTCCACTGAATGTGGTATTATATATATATATATATAAAAAAACAGTAAAATAACAGTCCAGGAGCCCGCTTTAACCGTATAGAACGGGAGCCCTCGGAACGCCGTCCAGAAACACAAACGCAAACACTGCTCAACTAGAATTGTATAAATACAACCCAGGAGCCAAGCTCAAAACCGTACTTTTTTTAGACTCAGAAAGTCAAAAAAAAAACAGAAGTACACTCAACCTCACCTTTTTAGAACAAAAGGCTGGGAGTACTGGGAAACAAACACAAACACTACTCAACTAGAAAGTAAATGACCATCTTGGAGCCCAGAGGGTTTGCCACATCTAAACGGGACCTCTCTCAAATCCACTTCCACCGGATTCCTACCGAATTGGAATTCGGGAGCGATTCTGTACGTTGACAAGGGCAGCCTCTAACAACCCTCACTCTAAGGGAACGTACAATATTAATATCATAGACTGAAACATTTGTTTAGAACAATATTCTGTTACCAAGCATGTATCAGATCAGGTGGACCGCTATCCGCTGGCAAGACAGTATGACGCATCATCTGATGTTGATTATAGAAACTAAATCGTAGATGGAGGCAGAATTACAGACTACACTTTAGATGTATTTGTGGTGTTTTGTCATTTTCAATTTGAGTTTTTTAATAACTTTTCAACTTTTTAATTCATTTTAATGAAAATGTAACGTTCCACTGGTCAGCAGTTCTTAAACCCATTTCAACTTTTAAAATGTTCAGCTTTTTTGTTCATTTTTAGTGAATACCTTCAACTTTTCTGTATCTTTAACCGTTTTTGACTCACAGCCCTTCAATGAGTTCCATTTTTAGCTTTGACCAACTTCTAGAGTAGAGGGACAGCTTTACCTTCAACTCTTTGTCAACACATTGTCATAACTTCTAAAATATTCAACCTACAGTCCTAATGTTTTTAAAAGTAGTACTTCTATCTGTCTAGCTGCTCACAATAGCACATTTGAATTTATTATTGTTATAAGTTCTATCACTGCCAATGACATAACCATAATTGTTGCTTCTCATTTCAAGTTTTTCATTCCTGTATATCCAGAAACACACAATGCAAGGAGCATTTATAAAAGGATCTATTACTGTATTACCATGCTACCATTTAAACTGTCTCTGACAGGTCTTCATTTATTTATTTATTTATTTGACCTTGTCTGCACATGTTGTCAAAAGTCAACACTACAAGAAGTACAATCTTTTTAAGACAGCAATGCATGGTTTGTTATTACAATGATATAAATGTTTTTATTTCATTGACAGGTCTTCAGGCCCTGAAGTTGTCCTTATAGCTCTAAACACTGAGGACTACCAGGGCCCAGGAACCTGTCTGCAAAGGAAATCTTTATTAACAGCATTTCAAAGAAAATATTGAAATATTTCATTGATGTATCACTTCTACATTTATTTCCATTGGGTCAATTATATACTTGGTACATTTTAAATTGCATCTTTGATCTGGAAAAATCCAGCATCAATACTCACTTTGCAATTGTACACCCTGTGATTTAAGAAGACCATGGATCATCCTAATCCCTGCTCTGGGACACACTGTGTGTCTGAGCTCTAATCTGTCCGTTTGTGTGAGCTGAACACAGGTCTGCCCATAGCAGGGGCTAACTTTGGCTGTGGCTGCTAATTAGGGCTGAATGCCTAATATGTGAATCAGAGTCATGATGTAGCTTTTGTCCCTCTTAAAACTTGTGTACAAAGCTGACCGACAACATGACGGCATCGTATTTTACACTTACCTCCTCAAGATTGCACCACACAGCTTCGTCCATGTCTGCATTTGTCAGCGCAGATATTTCTCCAAGACTTTCCATGACATCTTCCACCAACCTTAAAATATAGTCCGTTGGAGAATTTTCCTCCACATACCGAGATATTGCAAAAAACTGTCGTTGAACGCCTCTTCTCAATTCATCCACGTCTCCCATTTTTAACTTTCCCTCCAAGAGAAGAGGAATCATGTGATCAGGTATCGACTAGTCAGCCTGGGCAGAATGACCATTGAATTGACCTTTGCTTTTACCGACAGCTTGAGTCATGAAGTAAAAGACAAAGACAAAACAGAAAAAGCACAAAATGGAAAACAAATATATTACTTTTGTATATTTATTTCATTTTTGATTCTCATTATATTTCCACATTTTTATTATTGATTGTTTTTATATTTCCAAATTTGTAATATTGGTTCTCTTTATATTTCCGGGCCGATCCACAAACGTACTTTGCTCAATCCACAATCACAGTTGAGGATTTACACATGATAATTCATGATAAATACACACATAAATGAGAAAACACGTGTGTAAATTGTTGATGTATTTGTGGATCTGAAAAACATGTGAAAATCTGAAAAATGTGAAAATCTGAAAAATGTGAAAATCTAAGAAGTACATGTCAAAATTGTAAATATTTTTGTGGATTTGAAAAACACATGTAAAAATTGTGAATCTATTTGTGAATGTTTTTGAGACAAATCTCTCCCCATAGTCATCAGTCTGACTGGATGGTCTCAGAAGCCTTTTGGTGAGGTTTTCATAAATAAATGTGTCTAGTTGTATTTTAACACTGCTGGGACTTCACAGGTGTAACTATGACTACTGTATGTTCCCTATAGGACACCTCATGTGGAACATGTATACATACACACTGTGTTTAATGAATAGAGAACACACAGTAAAGTGTGTGTAGAACACGCTGCATGTGGAACATACATTCTATGTAGAAATGAGTGAATAATGTACTGTGTGCTGATAGAATGACTGCATGTATCATCTAAAGTTTGTTTTTTCTATCAATAAATGATGAGCTGCATTACAAAGGGAAACTTACCTCTAGCATAGTAACCGTTGCCATGGTAACGTCTTTCCCCTTCACACACACCATTCTGGCATCTGAAAGCTGGATTAAAGAAGAGTTGGTTTAAATAGTAGATTATGATGGTCAGTCATTTACCAGGTGATCTCATCAATTTATGTTCAAACTACAAAGAAACAAGGCATATAGTAAGTTAACATGTGAATATAACAGAAACAGAAGCCATCTTTGAGGGAGGGTTGAGGAGCAGCCTCCCACTTTGAATGAGGCTGTCCTCAACCTCAATCCCTGCTGTTTTAAACAGCATTGTCTGCCTTCCAATCATCAGTCTGTAGGGGGGGGTTACCCTCAAGGGTATATTTCTTGAAACTAAATGTTTTATTCCAATATTTTTTTTTTGTTCGTCAAAAACTTGTTTTTGAAACAGTCCTGGCATCGGTTACTATGGCAACCAGGTTGTTCTTTATTGTCCATGGGACAATTTTGTCTTCTACCACTCCCCAAGCTATAACCCTCTCTAGCTCCTCCCCAAAGAGGACTTTAAGGGTGATGGGTGGAGTCATGTTGTAAGGGTGGGAGGATCCCTCATTGATTAGTGGGTGGAGCTGAAGAGCCATACTGAAAAAAAAGTATTATATTTAAATATATATATATATATATATATTGTTTTTAATTTAATTTTTCATGTATTTTTTTGGTTTCGTAATACTGTATATTTTGACTTATTTTATAAAATATATTCATTAATGCAAGTTCAAAGTCTTAGAATTTGAACTTTTTTCTGTCAACAAATTATAATCTGGTCTATGGAGGTAGATTTGTGTCTTTATTTAATTAAAAAAACATTTTCAATCAAAAAAAGTGTTCAAATGCAATTATTTGGGTCTCAAGTATTTTTTTTTTTTGCATTTGAACACTTTTTTTATTTGATGGAAAATGTTTATTTTTGATTGAAATGATTTTTTTTTTTTTAATTGAATAATAAAGACATCAACCTGTCCAGGGACTAGAAATGAAAATGATCCATGAAACGTTTATGAATGTGTGTTGTTCTTTTTATAAAAATAAATAAATATGATCATTGAAATAACAAACATTTAAAGCATGATTTAAAATGTGTGTGTGTGTGTTCATTGGCCTTTTGACACACTGAGAAGGTTCAAACACACACACTGTGACACTCCACATGAACACGTAACTGGTACCAGTCACATTGTGAACGACTTTAACAAAGATTTAGAAAAGTTTAAAAAACACTTTTGTTTAAATTGTAAAAATGACTTAGAAAGTTGATTTCATCACTACCAGTGGTAATAATACTGAGTATTATTTAGTGTTTGTCTAAGGTTATCAACCTATTCTGTTTCCCTTTTTAAAACTATTTAAGAAAATAAAAGAGAAAAAAGGAACAAATAATCTAAGTTTTCCCTTTGCTTCATGTTTAGAACCAAGATATTTTTCAACTTTGATCAAATCAGTGAAAAACCAACAACTTAATGTGTCTGTGAAAAATATATAATCTTTAAAAAA